>NC_087393.1:5552201-5699701 GCF_963675165.1 Halichondria panicea
TCTTTGAGGAGTGTGAGACGTACTGGGCACCGTCCTCACAGGCTAACGAACTCTATGAGCAGCTGGCAACAAGGAAGTACCGGGAGATACTCAGAGAACAAATACAGTATGAAGAAATATTGCTTGCATCGATAATAACAAGGCTGCTAAAAGGAGGCTATAGAATGTTGCAGGCCTGTACACAGTGGGGGGGGGTGTGCTACAATCACCATGGTAATGTATGTATCATGAAATCATACTGTTCTCCAGGATCACCGAGTTCCTAGGGAGTGGAGCATTTGGAACAGTCAACAAGGGACTGTGGCAGAGCCCGGGGGGAGCCATGGAGGTGGCCATCAAGACAAACCAGAGCAAAGACGAGGAAGACAAAGTCAAGTTTCTCCAGGAGGCGGCCATCATGGGTCAGTTCAGACATCCCAACGTGGTCAAGCTGTATGGAGTAGTCACTGTGGGGGAACCAGTGAGTTATTTGTTTACTTTAAACTTTGCACATTTGAATCACTACCTGTTTGAAAAACTGATGTATAGGTGATGATTGTTTTGGATTTACTGTCAAATGGAGACTTGCGAAACTTTCTCATAAAGATACAACCGGAGTAAGTGCTGTTAAAACTAATTGCATACAGCTGTCAATGTGCCTTCGTGCATGATAACAGGCCAGGAGAGATGGTTCCTTCAAACACTCCTAAACTATTGTTGAAGTTCTGTCAGCAAATCTCGAGTGGAATGGACTATCTTGCCAGGAAAGCATTTGTGCACAGAGATCTTGCAGCCAGGAACATACTGGTGTCAGAGGACAAAGTGTGCAAGGTGGGGAACTATATGTAGTGTTACCATCTTTGTAATCGTTAGTGAATTTACAGATCAGTGATTTTGGCATGTCACGTGATCTGATGGACGAGAGTTACTATGTGTCCCAGGGAGGCAAGATACCAGTCAAGTGGACAGCCCCAGAGGTAAGAGCTCCATTGCTAAAGCTAGGGTGGGTCATGCTCTGTTGTTGTTGCTACAGGCACTCCACTACAAGAAGTATTCGGTGGCCAGTGATGTGTGGAGCTTTGGTTGTGTCATGTACGAGATATGGAGTCTGGGGCACAAACCATTTGAGGCTTTCTCTAATGTGGAGGTATAATTGAATGGCTACTACGTACTAAATTACCAGCTTAACTATTGTTTTAAATATACAGACGATCAAGATGGTAGACAAGGGAGTTCGGTTGGCACCTCCACCTGGGTGCCCTCGAGAGCTATACAAACTCATGGTTGAGTGCTGGTGAGTGGCTCTTTGTACTCCTAGTTCAACTCACTTAAGGCCTAGTATTATTATGGCGTTGAATCAATGCAACTATATTATTATTGATATTTTGCAATTGTTATTAGTGGCAGGTCTGTAAGATTAGAGAGGCCAATCAGATTATGTGTTAAAATTCAACATTTTGTCAGGGCCATAATTTGTCAGTTTTCGGCCTTAAACCATAGGGAATAAAATCTATAGTATCGTCACAGAACTCTATAGCTACAGAGCCAATTTTCTAGCGACCATAACTACAGTCCTGTTAGTGCATTGCAAGTGATGATACTCGTGCTCTGCACACTGCAGGCATTCTGAGACGTCTAGACGTCCCTCGTTCCACCAGCTGGTGGAGATGCTCTCACAGGCGGACTTTGAACTGCTCCTCTGGAATAAGACTGACAGTGGAGTGGGGCCGCAGGTGACGGTGGTGGGGGCGTCATTGGAGGCAGCAAAGAACTTGTACACTGACTTGCAGAATGCGTATATTAAGCAACCAAACAAAGATTAAATTTATGTTTGTGTCCATGTGTTATTTTTATTTGTTTGTTGTGTGTACATTCTATATACATTGTCCTAATCATTGCACCCCCATATTTTGCATTATTGTCAATGAAACCTTACAATGTGCATGGTCTAATATTGTGTGGCTATAGCAACGAGAAGGTGCTAACTTATTTCCTGAGTGTAGATCTATAGCTAGCTGTCTGTACAAAGTTGTCATCTCAAGTTAGAGAGATGTCCACCATTACAGTCTACCTTTTGCTCTCACTGTCTGTGCTGTGCACTATCACTGGGAAAGGTATACGGTAAAAGATCAAGTGTGCTCACCGCACTTCAGTGTATGCATGTAGATCTAGATGCAATATTAATTATGATATGCAAGACTATGTAAATTCAAATGCATCATAATTTATGTAATTATCCTTGTGGTCTGCAGGTCAGAGCTGCCTTGATGGGTTTTCTTCAGTCTCCGCCTGTACATCATCATCATGTCCCTTCCAGGGGGAATCTGGTAACTCCCGGCAACTACGACTCTTTCCTTCCATGAGGATTACTTGTAATGGGACGCTAGTGGGATTGTCTGTAGCAGGAAAGACTCGAAATGGAGGAGCTTACCCTATTCTGCAGATTTGGAGACTCAATGGCTCCGCGTCCAATGAATATGAGAGAATCAGTGAATACACATTCCCAAACGTTGGATGCACTCAGCAACCTAACAATGTCTGGCAGTGTACAGTCAGTCCATCCATTGACGTTGAGGTGGGAGACATCATTGGAATCAATCTCCCTCGCAATCATATGAACTTCGCAGCATTTGGAATTTACTTTACCCCATCATCTTTTACCAGCTACATACTAGGCAGTACATCAAACACAACATTCTCAGTACCTGGATCTACTACTGCCAGTGCTCAACCTGTGCTTACTCTGGACATTCTGAAACAAGGTATCAATAATTATTATGATGATTTAGATTTAATACTGTTCTATACAGATACTGAGACCACTACTCCTGAGCTGACAACACAGGCCCCAACTACTCAATTGGAAACAGAAGGTCCTGCTACTCAGCCCGCAACACAGGCCCCAACTACTCAACCAGAAAACCAAACTATTTCACAAGGTGCTGGGCAGTCAGGTAGAGGTACAGGGATAGCTGGTCTGTTGGTTGGTGGTGTGGTTGGTGTGCTACTGTTAGTGCTGATTGTTGTAATTGTTGTCATATTTCTGTTGTGGAACCGAAAGAGAAGTAGATATAACACGAACAATACCAAACGTCGTGGTACACATATTGAGAACATGACGTATGATGATGTTAACACTGCTCATGTGAATGATTCTGTTTTCCTACCAATGGATAATGTCAACTATGATTGTCACAGTAAGTTCATGCAGCTCCTTCAATTTGTGCATACCTTGCTTTGCGTATTGCAAGAAAGCAAATACCTTTCACAGTAGCTACTTATTGTAATATCACGCACTAACAGACATGATTATGGAGAACTGTGGTGACTATGACGAGATAAATGATAATGTACCCGTGGGAGATTACGAAACAACGATTGATCCGAATGACTATTGCTCCACCCCTCTACCACCTCTCTCTGCTTATAAGGACCCCATGGCAGGTTTGGAATACGAGACCCCAGTCTCCACTCTGGGAAAGGTGTGTTGTATAATGTAGAATCATGTTATTTTCTTTGTCGGTGATTATATGAAAACTTCCTTGTTGAAAGTAAACCTGTGAAATGATAGTGTGCTGATGAGGTATTGTTTGCAGGGGGTCAGCCCCCCCGGAGAGTGGGGGTTGGTGGTGCCGTCACAGGAGCAGAGGAGCAAGGCCTCAACTCAGAATGGTGTCTCTGGGAAAGACCTCTATGCTGCCATCAAAACAGTGAGCTCATATAATTATACCTTCATAGAGCGGTGTGCATGGAATGTCAATATTTACACATTTACGTGTTAATCCACTGCTTCATACCACCGGACAGTCAAATACATGTTTTTATCTCACCTTTATTATTAGCATATGCTAATTGCTCAAAATTATCTTCTTTTATCAGTACAAAGTGCAGTATTTTCACTATTCACTAGATGTGAAAGTTCACGCACGCATATGCTGCATATTGTCACCCTAATTTATAGAGAATGGTTTTCGTTTACAATGGAAACTGGAGGTTTTAGTTTATCATACCATACCCATTCTGCATATAGCAACACCACCCACACACACATGCCCACACCACCCACACACACATGCCCACACCACCCACACACATGCCCACACACACATGCCCACACCACCCACACACATTCCCACACCACACACACACGCCCACACCACCCACACACACAGTCTCAGTACAGCTATGCGGGACCAGCTCCTAAGTTCTTTGAGGAGTGTGAAACGTATTGGGCACCGTCCTCACAGGCTAACGAACTCTATAAGCAGCTGGCAGCAAGGAAGTACCGGGAGATACTCAGAGAACAAATACAGTACGGAGTAACATTGCTTGCATCGTTAACACAAGGCCTGAATTAAATGAGGCTAGAGAATGTTCCAGGCCTGTACACAGTGGGGGGGGGGGGGGGAGTGCTACAATCACCATGGTATGTATCATGAAATCATATTGTTCTCCAGGATCACCGAGTTCCTAGGGAGTGGAGCATTTGGAACAGTCAACAAGGGACTGTGGCAGAGCCCGGGGGGAGCCATGGAGGTGGCCATCAAAACCAACCAGAGCAAAGATGAGGAAGAAAAAGTCAAGTTCCTCCAGGAGGCGGCCATCATGGGACAGTTTAGACATCCCAACGTTGTCAAGCTGTACGGAGTGGTCACTGTGGGGGAACCAGTGAGTTACTTGCTTAAGGCCTTTGAAATTGGCACATTTGAATCACTACCTGTTATGTATAGGTGATGATTGTTTTGGATTTGCTGTCAAATGGAGACTTGCAAAACTTTCTCATAAAGATGCAACCAGAGTAAGTGCAGTTCAAACTATAATTGCATACAGCTGTCAATGTGCCTCCGTGCATGATAGCAGGCCAGGAGAGATGGTTCCTTCAAACACTCCTAAACTATTGTTGAAGTTCTGCCAGCAAATCTCGAGTGGAATGGACTATCTCGCCAGGAAAGCATTTGTGCACAGAGATCTTGCAGCCAGGAACATACTGGTGTCAGAGGACAAAGTGTGCAAGGTGGGGAACTATATGTAGTGTTGAAATCTATCTTTGTAACCGTCGAATTAACAGATCAGTGATTTTGGTATGTCACGTGATCTGATGGACGAGAGTTACTATGTGTCCCAGGGAGGCAAGATACCAGTCAAGTGGACAGCCCTTGAGGTGAGTGTACAACAGATCAGTGTTCCTTTGAAATGTTGTTGCTACAGGCGCTCCATTACAGTAAATACTCGACAGCCAGTGATGTGTGGAGCTTTGGTTGTGTCATGTACGAGATATGGAGTCTGGGACACAAACCATTTGAAGCTTTCTCTAATGTGGAGGTATATAAATTAATGGAATTACTAAATAACCAGCTTGATAATTACTACAGACGATCAAGATGGTAGACAAGGGAGTTCGACTGCCACCACCACCTGGGTGCCCTCGAGAGCTGTACAAGCTCATGGTTGAGTGTTGGTGAGTGCTTCTTGTACTTCTACTATTATATATGCGGGAATATGCCCTAACATATAAAAAAAGTTGTACAAGTATTTCTATGGAGAGTTGAACCAATGTAAACAGTTTTTATTGAATCTGTTATTGTAGTGCACATGCAAGAGTGATAAATTATTGGCCTAGCGCATGCACGACTGTGCATTTCAAATGATGATCTGCACACTGCAGGCATTCTGAGACGTCTAGACGTCCCTCGTTCCACCAGCTGGTGGAGATGCTCTCACAGGCGGACTTTGAACTGCTCCTCTGGAATAAGACTGACAGTGGAGTGGGGCCGCAGGTGACGGTGGTGGGGGCGTCATTGGAGGCAGCAAAGAACTTGTACACTGACTTGCAGAATGCGTATATTAAGCAACCAAACAAAGATTAAATTTATTTTCGTGTGTATGTGTTATTTTTATTTTGTTGTGTGTATATACAATGTCCTAATCATTGCACCCTTATTTGCATTTGTGGATATTGTCAATGAAACCATACAATGCATGCATGGTCTAATTGTGTGGCTAGATAAGCAATGAGAAGGTGATCCGATCACTTAATTCCTGAGTGTAGATTCTTTAGCTAGCTATCTATACAAAGTTGTCATCTTAAGTTAGAGAGATGTCCACCATTACAGTCTACCTTTTGCTCTCACTGTCTGTGCTGAGCACCATCAATGGACAAGGTATGCAACTTATATAGACTAGATCTAGATGCAATTTAAATGCATCATCTTCTTGTGGTCTGCAGGTCAGAGCTGCCTTGATGGATTTGCTTCAGTGACTAACAACACCTGTACATCATCATCATGCCCCTTCCAGGGGTTAACTGGTAACTCACGGCAACTACAACTCTTCCCTTCCATGAGGATTACTTGTAATGGGATGCTAGTGGGATTGTCTGTAGCAGGAGAGACTCGAAAGGCAGGAAATAGCAATTACCCTATTCTGCAGATTTGGAGACCCACTGGCCCCATGTCCAATGACTATGAGAAAATCAGTGAATACATGTACACATTCCCAAACGTTGGATGCACCCAGACTAACAATGTCTGGCAGTGTACAGTCAGTCCATCCATTGACGTTGAGGTGGGAGACATCATTGGAATCAATCTCCCTCGCAATCATATGAACTTCGCAGCATTTGGAATTTACTTTACCCCATCATCTTTTACCAGCTACATACTAGGCAGTACAACAGCCTCAACATTCTCAGTACCTGGATCTACTACTGCCAGTGCTCAACCTGTGCTTACTCTGAACATTCAGGAACAAGGTATTAATATTATATCATCGATATATATTTGATGCTGTTTCTATACATACAGTCACTGAGGCCACTACTCTTGAACCGACAACACAGGCCTCAACTACTGAACAAGGTGAGTCAGACGTATTGCAGCATATCCACACCTACACCCTTCTCAACCTCAACCCCCACTCCTAATCCCTGACCATTATTCCTCCTGCAGCGTCCCCTTCTACACCTTCTAGTGATCCCCCAGCAGCCACTGGAGATGGCTCTACAGGTTCACCCCCAGAGGACACCTCCGTCTCTTCTGTTGCAACCAGTACTAGTACCAGTACTAATGGAGATGTCTCCACAACTCCACCCCAGGATGACACTTATGTCTCTTCTGTTGCAGCCACGAGTGCTCATACCGGTACTCCCTCTATGATACAGGTTGATGCAACTACCACTACCGCCAGTGCTAGCGGAGCTAGTTCAAAGAATCAGACTGGAACAGAAGCCGTTGTAATTGTCCTAATACTCTTACTGCTCCTTGCTCTAGGAACTGTGACTGTTGTTCTGATTCTATATTGGAGGAAACACAGACGCAATGCGAGGATAAAGACTCTACAATTTCAAGGCACTGGGTCTACTAGGAGCAATGCAATTGGAATGAGAATATTAACCACTGACTCCAAAATAGAACCATTACTGGAACGAAAGTCTCGTAAGTAGTGCAGTCATAATATCAGCTTAAGGAATGTATCTCTCATTTTACAGTTGATGAGTTGGAGACGGATAAGCTGCACTATGACTACGTGGTGGACAGCCAGTATTCAATGATTACCACCAGTCAAATGTACGAGGCCCCAGGCCCAGACCTGTCCAGTGAACCAGAGTATCAGTACGCCACTGTTGAAGCTACTACCCCCTCACGACTGAACCAGGTGACCATCATTATACGGCATTGCTTTTATGGGATTACTGTGTACACAGCATATTGTGTACTTCAGCCTCACATGCTCTGATTTCAGGTGGCTATGTATACAGCATTTGCTTTTTTAGAATAACATTGTTTGTAAACTATGCTACAGAACCGTACTGGTCCAGTAGCAGACCGTGCGGTGGACTGGGGTGTGGTCGTACCCTCGCTGGAACAGAGACAGCTGTACAACACTATGAGGTATGAATGCTCACCCTTGAGCGAAAGTGAAAGCATCTACGATGTTATCAAGTCGGTGAGTGCTGTTGTTGACTATCAATACACATACACAATTCTCCATTGTGTATCTCTTATGGTAAACATTTGTAGCACCTGATTACAAACAATGATATTGTCATAGCGATTGTATTGATGGAGCAGTCATAACAATATAATCTGATGATGTACTTCATTAGATGTGTCTTCCTTATAGAACACACTGCAACAGGAGCAGTTGTCCTTCTTTGAAGAGGCGGACGTCTACTGGGCGCCTTCATCAGACGCTAAAGAGCTGTATAAGCAACTCTCCTTGAAGAGATACCGGGAAATCCTCAGACAGAGTGTCCAGTAAGATCCCCATAGTACAAGCATCGTATTACTGACTGTATTTGGCAGGATTGTCGATGTGTTAGGCAGTGGAGCGTTTGGTACTGTTAGTCAGGGTGTGTGGCAGAGCCCGGGGGGAGCCATGGAGGTGGCCATTAAGACCAACCAGAGCAAAGAGGAGGGAGACAGAATCAAGTTCCTCCAGGAGGCGGCCATCATGGGTCAGTTTAGACATCCCAATATCGTGAAGCTGATAGGAGTGGTCACATTGGGAGAGCCGGTGAGTCTGCTAAACAGTGCATTTATTTATGTATATTCACGTACATATTCATAATTAGGTGATGATAGTTCTTGAGCTTCTATCAAATGGTGATCTGCACAAGTTTCTAAACAAAATGAGACCACGGTTGGTGATTTATAATTTCTATTCATTACTGACTGTCATGGTGATCGCATTGCCCCAGGCCGAATGGAATGGTACCTTCCAGCACTCCCAAGCTCTTATTGGGCTTCTGCAAGCAAGTATCTTGTGGGATGAAGTACTTGGCTGAGAAAGGTTTTGTTCACAGGGACCTAGCAGCTCGAAATGTCCTCCTGTCCCAGGACAAATGTTGCAAGGTTAGACAATTAATTACATTGTGGGTATCTTTTTGTGATACAGATCAGTGATTTTGGTATGTCACGTGATCTGATGGACGAGAGTTACTATGTGTCTCAGGGAGGCAAGATACCAGTCAAGTGGACAGCCCCAGAGGTGAGTGTACTAACAGATCAGTGTTCCTTTGAAATGTTGTTGCTACAGGCGCTCTATTACAGTAAATACTCGACAGCCAGTGATGTGTGGAGCTTTGGTTGTGTCATGTACGAGATATGGAGTCTGGGGCACAAACCATTTGAAGCTTTCTCTAACAACGAAGTAAATAGAACATTCATGCAGCATTAATTAAAAATACATAACAATGTTAACAGTTGATAATTGTAATAATTATACTAGACGTTGCGGAAGGTTGAGAAGGGTCTTCGACTGCCCCCTCCTCCCGGCTGCTCTAGAGAGCTGTACAAAGTTATGATAGCATGTTGGTGAGTTGATATATACACAGGGAGAGCAAAAATAGCAATTAAGTGTTGTCTGCTGAGCTTAACTGTGCAGTATGAATGCAGTCTGTGTTGTCTTTACTGCAGGAATCCTGACTCCTCTGAGCGTCCATCCTTCCCCCAGCTGGTAGAGAAGCTCTCTCATGCTGACTTTGAGTTGCTTCTCTGGAAGAGTGAGGATATTGGGGTGGGGCCTAAAGTCTCGTTGGTGGGGTCTCCACTGAAGGCTGGACAACATCTCTACAGAGACTTGCAATTGACTTACTTGACATCTCCGAATGTAGTTTTGGATTGGTTTGCTTAAAATTTTTTCACATTGTTTTTGATTTGTTTGTACGTTTGACTAGTTTCTACAGCTGCAAATATATTTCCCACTTTTTTGTAATCCTCTTTATAAGGAATAACTCCTCTGGATTCGAATTCTGCCTGCATATGCATGCTAATTTAAATGCAAAAATGCAATTAATTTATGAAGCCTCATTCAAAGCCTAGGCTAATTCTCCAGTTGCCCAAGTCTCAAGTAATGTTGTAGGCAGGGCATTTCCCTTTTATCATAAACAGCTAGCTATAGTCTAGCTATACTGTACTATACTATAGCAAGAAAATGAATGAGCTGGTGATCTTGTCCCAGTGTGCCGTGGCTGCAGTCCTCCTGCTAGCCAGTGTGAATGTGAATGGACTTGAAACAGCTCAAGGTGAGATGTGTGGAATGAACCAGTGCATGATGCATCATAGATCTAGATCTACATTTCTATCTCCTGAGCTACAATCTCCTTGGAGCATGTGTAAATAATAGGAATTATGATATCTTGCCAGTTTGTGTAGTCGGTGATAAATAATACTCGGCCTAGCCGTTTAATAAGTTTTCTACTTATTCTGCAGGTTTTCCAACTGTTGACTCAATTCGCATAAGAGCCAGCAGATTAAACACGTCACCCTCCCAGCTGCCTGACTTTACAGAGTACTCCGACCCTCGACAGTCACAAGCATTGTATCCTACAATAGGGTTCACCTGCAGTGGCACGATAGAGAGAATACTATTCATTGGAAGAGTGTCCGCTACTGACTCAGCTGATGGTACTGCAACTACTGCAACTACTCCATCCTTTCAGATGTGGAGACAAGCGACGGGTGATGATCTAATGGAACTGGGTGTCGATTATGTACAAGTCAACATTGTACAGAGTATGCAAGTTCCAGTGGATGGGTCAGAGATAGGTGTGTTTGAAGTCAGTGTTGATACTCCATCCTCAGGAATGGGATTTGGCGCGGGTGAGATGCTTGGCTCTCGTGCTAGTACATCGTCTCCTGGTACTATTACCAATCCGAGAATTGCTCCGCTCTATTTACCACATCCCGGTGGTAATATTGTTCTTGGGTCCTTACATACACAAACATTCTTCACAATGGTGGAAACAGTTAGGAGCTTGCCTCTGATTGCAGTTGAGTCAGGTAAAGTTGTTTTTTTTATTAATTCAATTCTCATTATCTTCTCTCCCCCAGATTCTCCCCACTGTGTACACGGAGCTCTACAGATGTCAGTGTTGAACAGTTTAGTGACTAGAATGGCATCTAATGTGGAGCAAATCCGAGTTGTGCCAGAACTGAGCTTCAACTGTAATGTCTCCTTCTCCAGTATTTACATTGGAGCAAACTTTGTCCAACCAGCAGAAACAGATGATAAAGACTTGCAACTAGTGATCTGGAACTGCATAAACTCTAATTGTGAGCGACTATATTCCACTGCAATAGGGAGGGAGCAATTGTCTCTAGATACTCCGAGTGTGTACAAAGCTGTGTTTAACTATGAGCTGAGAGTGACTGAAGGAAGAGATTACGTATTTGGTATTGATCAACCGGCTGGTGCTAGTGTATTAATACAGTATCAACAAGACTTTGGGCCAATCAACTATCACAAAGAATACTCACAAGTCAGTACTATTCAATATGATAATTCAAGCTTCTCACAGAGTCGAGCTCTACCTCTCATACATCCAGAGTACAGTAAGTTACTTATTAGCATGCCCTCAGTATTGCTTTATGATCACTAAACAGGTGATGGGGAAAGTTGCAGCAGTATTGGTAGTTTTATCAATCTCGAAACTTTGAGAAGAAGAGCTCTTCTAATTCAGCCAATATTCACACCCTCTATCTCCTCCGGATCTCGTAAACGCCAGAAAATGTTGATCAATGGATATCAGTACCTCTTCATCAGTTCTCCTTTCCAAACTTCAGGCAGTCTTTCAAGTTTCGTTTTTGCAGCAGCAAATGGATCTCAAACTGGAAATCAATATCCTCAATTTCAAATCTGGAGATGTAATGGTGATAATGAACTTATGAAAGTGTTTGAAACACAAATTGGAGCAGAACTGATATCAAGTGGAATAAACTTATACCAGTCCACTCGACAGTTTGAGTACATGGCTGGTGACGTTGTGGGTCTATTTCAACCTCATTCTGAGCAATCTGCACTAGTAGTAGCCTTCCAAATGCTCAATGATATTGAGTCAAACACTCCGAGCAGCTTCAGAATTCCCAGTGATGCATCTCTGAGTACCTATACATATGACGTAAGTGATTCATCTCGAGAGGACCTTAACTATACACCCTTGGTAACCGTGGAGACAACAGCACAAATGCCGTCAAGTGGAAACGTTGATGTACTACAATCCTGTGTTCCCAATACTGTTTTGCCCACCTCAACCGTATCGTCTGTCACTACTAGCCAAGAAACTGACCCACCATCAACGAATGAGCCTGGGGGTAATGGTGGCTCTCCACTGAGTGTGGTCACTATAGCTGGGTCTACTGTGGGCGCTGTGATTGGACTGCTCCTCGTCATGGTGATGGCGTTGGTTGTATTTATTCTAGCGTTGAAATGCAAGAAAAAGAGAGACAAGTTTGAAATGAGCTCAGTGGAGAATCCCCAATATTCCTCTGGTGGTGGTAAGGATGCACACTTGGGCTTACACACATGTGTGTGTGTGTGTATGTGGCCACAATAGAATCACTATATAGGTCTAGCTTGATAAGGCTTTACACACTAATGTAATTGTGCCATTTTTGATCATGCATTGTCATACAAATAACAATTATTCCCGTAATCCAGGTCAAAATGGCACCAACTCTGCAACCAACAGCTATGCACAAGATTACGCCATCCCCATCCCAAGGAGTGCTGACAATGCTATATACCAGACAGTTGGACAAGCTCCACAGCCGTACGAAGCACCATCTGTTTCCATGGCAATGGCCAATCAGATGAGTGCCGGGGCGTACGAAGTACCGTCCATCACCAGGGCAACAACAAATGGAAGAGGAAACGAGTATCAAACAATAGAGCCGGGAAGCCCCACAAGAGTCTATCACACACTGGAACCCACTGTGGTATGTGTATTTGAATTTTAGCAAAATTAATTAGCTTAATCTTAAATTATTATTGGCTTCTGGTTCTGTCTTGGATTGTATTTACATTTTATGCATAGCTCCAAAACACCCAAGGCAATGGTAGATCAGCTGCTGAAGAGATTGAAATGAGTATCATTGTCCCTACTGGCGTGAGTGTTTGTGACTATAGCCGTCCGTCCATTACCTCACCCCTGATCTCTATTAATAGGATCAGAGAAATAATTTGAGGGCTGCTAATGAGCGAGATATCTACGCATCATTGAAAATTATTCAGGTATGATGATGAGGAAACACTAAACTCTTTAAATACAAGAAATTCTATTTCAGTCCACCACCAGTAGTACTACTAGAACCTCGTTCTTTGAAGAAACTGAAGTGTTCTGGAGACCAGCCTCCAGTCAAACACAAATATACGAGCAGCTGGCCAGTAGGAAATACCGAGAGATACCAAGACACAAGATTCAGTAAGTTTGTAATACTGGTTGGTAGAAACGATCGTTTTATTAATTGCTTTGTTGCTTCATTTCCCTAACCGTTTCTCTACCATGGTTTACATTTTTGCATCATACAGGATAATGGAGGAAATTGGATCTGGTAACTTTGGTGATGTTCACAAGGGTGTGTGGGAGATGCCCGGAGAGAGCAGGCTAGTGGCTGTCAAGACAATGAAACATGGCACTAATAGCACAGACCAAGTCATGTTCCTCCAGGAGGCTGCAGTGAATGGCCAGTTCAGACATCCCAACGTGGTCAAACTGTACGGAGTGGTCACTGTGGGGGAACCGGTGAGTGGAGACATGATAGTCGCGTGTTCAACCACACCTACCTACTTGTTTTGAAAGGTTGTAACTTTAGTTATATCTTGAAATTCTAAAAGCCTGAAGTGAGATCATTCAAAATTAATGATGGTTTAAAATCAATTACAGATCTGTTAGAATGTTCATAATAATTCATTTCTCTGTGGTAGGTCATGATTGTCTTGGAGCTGATGGAACATGGGGACCTTCTCTCATATCTCAAGAACCACTTCACTGGGTACAAGAATTGTTTTTGTTGTTAGTTTTAACTGTCAGTTTGTCAAGTATCACTATAATGTATTTGCTGTGCATGACGTGCGTCCCTCTTATTGCACTCCTCCCTCAGGTCGGTGTTACCTGACTGGCCACATCTGTTGCTAGGTTACTGTCGGCACATTGCAGCTGGTATGGACTACCTCTCTAAGAAAGGGTTCGTCCATCGTGACCTAGCAGCAAGGAATGTTCTCCTGTCTGCAGAGGGCACTTGCAAAGTAAGTTCTTGTGATCAATACTTGACAACTCTGGATTTGTAATCAGTAATGTCGTTGTGATGTCTATTGGCAACCACTCTGGTGTGAATTTTTTGCAGATAACTGATTTTGGAATGTCTCGAGAGATTGAAAATTTCTATGTGGCAAAGGGGGGCGTGGTTCCAGTCAAGTGGACAGCACCTGAGGCACTCAATTACAAGACCTTCTCGACAGCCAGTGATGTGTGGAGCTTTGGTTGTGTCATGTACGAGATATGGAGTCTGGGGCACAAACCATTTGAAAAGAACAGAAATATCGAGGTCAGTATATTGTGTATAAAATCTTAGTGCAGTGTATGATGGTAGTTTTGCATAGGTGCTAAAGTTGGTTGAGGAGGGATATCGACTTCCACCACCTCCTGGTTGCCCTCGTGCAGTGTACCAGGTCATGATACAATGTTGGTACGTCACCCATTGTGTGTGTGTGTGTGTGTGTGTGCAGTGTTGTAGAGAAGCACTTGTTCTCAAGAAAGCTTATTGTGTTTAGAATGTAATATGAAAGTTGTGCAATCATTGTTCTTTAAACGTGTTCTAATAATTGTTGTGTTTAGATTGTACTACTTGTGAGCAGGATTTATTCTAGCCTCATTCCCAGGCCGAGTTGTCTCTAAAATAACGCTAGCTTTATTGCTACTCTCCCTTGCCATTGTGCAGGCACCCAGAGGCCAGCTCCAGACCATCCTTCATGGAGCTACTAGCCTCCTTGTTGAAACCAGTAGAAGAGCTACTGACAATGGAGGTGGTGCGTGCAGACAACGCTAGAGCTGCTGTCATTGGGGCTCCCCTCAAGCACAGCAAGAATCTATATCTGGACCTTCAGAACGTTTATAAGTGTACAGAGGACAATACAGATTAGTTAAAAAAATGTTGTGAGCACATCCCCTTATTTTTTTATATTCCACAAATCAGAAAGAGGGGTGGGGCTGGTGTTACAACAAGTGGGTGGTGCCATCCTGCCACTGGTCTGGCAGAGATCACACACATGGCTTTGCCAAGAAGATTGATTGATAGATGATCTCATAGATAGATAATAGCAGAGGAAGAACTGTTCATACTTTTGCTGCATGTGAATGTCTATGAGCTAGTGTGTGAGAGAAGTTGCCAGGAGTCAAGGCTAACAGAGGAATGAAGATGCCAGGAGTCAAGACTAACAGAGGAATGAAGTTGCTGCTTCTCTGCACTATGTATCTGCAGCTCACTCATGGAGAAGGTATCAAAAATGTGTACAGATTTTGTAGTCAGGTTGTATACAAGGATTGCTATGAAATTCATAAAACCTCCATTTAATTCAGCAATTGTACTGCATTTTAATAGCCACTGGTGAACTGTATAGATGTACTGCTTGTATATATGACGTATTACATGCAAGATCTTAGTGCAATAAAGCTGTAATAGTGTCGTCCAAGATTGTGTATGCATCCATAGTGATGATGAACAATGTGAATAGCTCACAATAGTCCGTGTGTAACCAACCACTGCATATACTTCACTCATTCTCTGATGGCTCACTGTGATGCCATTCTGTTCTATGGGACAATTACATTAGCAAATCAATTAATTGCAATTCTTTGGCAAGTGCAGTGAGTCATCAAGAGGAGGGGTAAAAGCTTCTATTCAACACCCTGGTTTTGTGGTTGTCTGCATTTCTGACCCCTCACCATGCTAAGGCACTTCAATAACAGCTGGTACTAGTAACTGTGTTGTCTGCAGGTATCAAGTGTGACAGCCTAGCCGTCCCGCAACATGGAAGTGTGGAGGTACATGGAGGGTTGAGCAGGGACACTCAAGTAGGGGCCGTGGCAGTGTACAGCTGCAACGTTGATCACGTTCTGGTGGGTGTGGTCAATCGCACATGTACCATGGACAGTTCATGGACTGGAGCCCCACCCACTTGTGGTTAGTAAACCTGGTCACGCCCCCAAACCACTAGCTCCCGTTCTTTTTTTTACTGCATCACTTATTTCTTGGTGTGTAGTTGCTGCTTGCCCACCTCCACCACCACTGGCAAAAGGGCGTATGTTGCGGACATGGACATCAAGTGATCCATTAGGTACTGTAGCTGTCTATGGCTGTGTGGAGGGCTTCACCACGGCTACTGGGAGACCTACTATTAGTATCAATTGTGGCAAAGACAGGCAGTGGGGAGAGCTGCCCGTGTGTGAAGGTATGTGTAATAAAGGTAGCTGTGTTTGACTGTGGTAACATTGGATACAGTTGTGAGATGTGAGGAATTGAAGTCACCTGATAATGGACTTGTGTACTTGACCAATGAAACGTTAGTCGGCTCTGTAGCCTACTATAACTGCAGCCATGGTTACCAGATTAGTGGTAACAGTGCTCGTACCTGCTCTGGTGATGGACAATGGTCTGGCAATGCAACACTGTGTAAGAGTGATAATTATGGGCCCACACATGTATAGGCACATTTATACAGGCACTGCTAGTGGCACTGATATAGGCACTTCTACAGGCACTACAGGCACTGATACAGGCACTACTACAGGCACTACTACAGGCACTGATACAAGCACTACTACAGGCACTGCTACAGGCACTGATACAAGCACTTCTACAGGCACTGATACAAGCACTGATACAAGCACTTCTACAGGCACTGATGCAGGTGGTGTTTCCACCGCTCCAAGAACTGCACTGACTTGGCTCTACCAGGCTGTCATATCCGTCATATGTGTCCTTACAATGATCGTTCTCATCATGGTGGCAACTATCGCCGTACTTTGTGTTAAGAGGAGGAAATATAAAACAATGCAGATGACCATGGACCTGACAACTCTGAACGATACTTCACTCAACAATCCAGTATACGAAGGCGAGACAAAACTGTGATATTTAAGGCATATAATTATTGTTCTAATTTAGGTAATCAAAGGCTGTCGTTCCATCTGTCGGGTTCGAATGTCAATATGAGTCAATACCAGATCCAAGATTCCATTCGTGGTTCCAGTGAGTCCATTTATGAACAGCTCTCTGAGCAAGGGACGCTAAGACCACCACCAGCATCTCTACCACGCCCCAGCCTTCACTACGCACCATCTCTACCACCCCCCAACCTTCACTACGAGATGGCCTCACTTGTAACACCGTCTTCTCTGCAGTCAGTGGATTACCTGTACGATGTGTGGGCGGATAGCGGGCATCACTATGACACTGCTAGCAACTACAAGTCAAGTCTGTACGATCTACCAGCGTCACCCTATGAGATACCCACACCCACAGTGCGTGAAATTGCCATACAATAATAATAATTATAGGTAGTTGGTATCTTATGCTGCACCCCCCTTGTCTTTTATAAGGCCATAATATTGTTTTGTGCGTACAGAGCAAAGTGTCCATGGCTGATATCTATGGTAGTCTATACAACATTCTTCATGATCATGTGACCTCTCCCTCGTCATCACCTGCTGGTTCACCACTCAAGCTCTGCAGAAAGGTACGGAACAGTTAATTATTCTCTAGCAGCCATTCCTGTCACGATGTAGCTTATATTCAAGTGTACGCCTTTCCTTACATATTGCTCATTTTCCACACACAGAAGTCAACAGGTTTTTTATGTACACATAGTGGCAGTTGTACGGGTTATGATAATTACCCGTATGGTAACTATTATACAGCCTATACATTACAATCTCTGCTATCTAACTTATAGAGCCAGTCACGATCTTCCCTGGACCAAGTGTTCTTTACTGAGAGTGATGTGTACTGGAGACCAGCCACCAACTCTGCCAGTCTCTATGAGCAGCTGGCTAGGAACAGATACAGGGAAATACTCAGAGAACAAATACAGTAAGTGACACAATGATGTGATTCTGTTGCATTGCTTGCTTTGACTGCACACAACTTAAGTAGGATTGTCCATTTAAAATCTTTGCCATGCAGAGTGACTGTACACTTGGGCTCTGGCCAGTTTGGTATGGTGAACAAAGGTTTGTGGCAATCTCCAGTGGGTGTGAAGGAGGTAGCTATCAAGACTCTCAAGACCACCTCCAATGAGGAAGACAAAGTCAAGTTCCTCCAGGAGGCGGCCATTAATGGACAGTTCCAGCATCCCAACGTGGTCAAGTTGTACGGGGTGGTCACCATGGGAGACCCTGTGAGTGGGCAGAGGGAAATGTGATATTTTGCTGATCAACGGTTTAGGGATTCTTTAAGCTTCTGTTTTCACTCCAGGTGATGATTGTACTGGAGATTCTCGTGAATGGAGACCTTCGAAACTATCTTATCAAACTACGGCCAGAGTAAGTCTTCACTTTCACTTCTATCAATCTAACAACCACTACCCCTCAGGCCAGGAGAGCTAGTGCCATCAAACACTCCACAGATGCTGCTCCAGTTCTGTACTGACGTAGCCGCTGGGATGGTGTACCTCTCTAGCAAAGCATTCGTACACAGGGACCTAGCTGCCAGGAACATACTGCTCACTAAAGGCAAGACATGCAAGGTAAGGGAGGATATGGTGCAACCAACTGTCACTATATATACTGATTGGTCACAATGTTACTATATATACAGATTGGTCACAATGTTACTATATATACAGATAGGTGATTATCTAACTAACTTTGTTAATCTACAGATTGGTGATTTTGGCCTCTCGAGAGATTTGGAGGATGAGAGTTACTACATATCTCACGGAGGGGAAATCCCTGTCAAGTGGACAGCCCCAGAGGTGAGCACATAAGCCATTGCTAGAGTTAGGGTGGGTCATGTTCTGTTGTTGTTGCTACAGGCGCTCCATTACAAGAAATACTCGACAGCCAGTGATGTGTGGAGCTTTGGTTGTGTAATGTACGAGATATGGAGTCTGGGGCACAAACCATTCAGAGGGTGTTCCAACACCGAGGTGTGCTACACATGCGCTAGCTAAGTCTCTGTAATTGTTATACCTCAGGGCATAGCAACAGGAGGCGTAACAGTTTGAACCCTGACAGTGTTTAGTATAGCTACTGTGTCCCCTTCATTGATGAATAGTCTCCATTGTATAGATAGTTGTCTTTACAGTATTTTACTATTTTACCGTTTGTGATCTACTTGCAGGCGGTGAATTTGCTTGACCGTGGGTTTCGACTTCCTCCTCCACCTGGCTCTGCCAGAGAGGTGTACCAGATCATGATACAATGCTGGTAAGTAACTCTAGTATGCTCTAAAGTGCCCCTTCAATAAACCTAACATGTCTACATGTACAAAAATATTTTGGTAAATAAGTTTACCCACAAAATCACATTCTGTAGGCATCCTGCTACATTTCACAGACCAACATTTACTGAGCTGTATCAGAGGGTCTGTGTCGACATGTCCCCCCTCCCACAAGAGACCACACCCAGTGAAGCCGCACCCCATCACCTGACTGTGCTCGGAGGATCACTGGAGACTGGCAAAGACTTGTATCCCGACCTGCAGAACTTGTACACTTGACAAGGCAATTGCTAAATAACATTTTGCATTATACTTGAAAAAATACTCTTATCTTATGTTTCCATTTCATTTTCAATTCACAGCTAGTATACAATATGTAAGTACATGTAGACCAATGTTGTAATTAAGCTTTGTGGTTAAGTTGTACACCCACTCACATTGAGGAAGCCCATCAACCGGGGGAGGGGCTTGTATGAGCTCAGGTCTCAGGGGAATTCTTTGCAGATAAATGTTTTTCATTTCCAGCTAGACTAGCTATAGCTCTCTCACCTGTGCTGCTGTAACTGCACTACTAATAGTCCGATTGTGTAGTGTTTAGAGCATTGAAGATATGGCTGCCTTATTGAAGTACCTGGTATTTCTAACACTGGCAGCTACTGTAGTCCTGCAGGTGCAAGCCCAGACAGGTGAGGTCATTGACTTGGTACTCTACTAGCTACTGCACTCTATTCTCATGCAGGAGTCCATTGCCTCAGATGCTTCAGTGGTGTGTGTGATGCAACCACCAGTCAACTATTCAGCTTGGTGAATGATTCTGACCTCCGTTGCTGCGAATGTTTTGAATCCCTCTCTGTCAGTTTATGTGCAGATGACCTCAACTCGACTGTTTCTGCTATTGAGAACACATTTAGTAGCTCATCACTGGAACAATGTTGCAGTAATGTGAGTACTACAGTGACTACAGAATCCTATGTGCTTAGCACTGTTGATGAAGTTACTAGCCATACTGAAGAAGAGCTTGAAACAGCGAATATAGATAATGAAATAGGAGCAGGAGAGTACATTATACCGTCTTTTCGATTTGATCGTAATGATTGCATCAGGTCTATACTAGTGAGGCCAGTTGAGGGGATCCAGTCCAGTGGAAACAACATACTCACATTCGCACTTTACAGAACATATCAAAATGGTGGTACATTCACGTCCCAGCTATATGAGTTGAAAACAAGTTTCTCAGTGACTTTAGTACAGCAGGAATCATCTAATATAGCTACTGCAATGTTGCCAGAGGAACCAGTGTGTGTGGAAACAGGAGATACTCTTGGATTCTCAATTCCACCAATGTCCGACTTCAAGTTGGGAATTGTGCTATCAGATGGTACAAATGACTTCTTTACGCACAATATAACGGACATTGCAATCGAGCAACCTTGCCAACAACTGAACGGATTTTATGAGGTTGTACGCTCGGATCAGTTTGGGTTTCTTGGCACTTTGTATAATCCCTTAATCAAAGTGGAATTGGGTGAGTAAGAATCATAGACAATTATAAGCAACTATCTATTTCTCATATCAGGTCCACTGGATATGCAGCCTACATCTGTCCCCACGACAACCCCTCCCACTTCTGCCCCCTCGTCTGACCCCCCACAGAGCACCACCTCCTCTCCCTCACCACCTGAGCAGCCAGATTTAGCTCTACCACTCTACGCCATCATAGCCATTGGAGCTGGGAGTGGTGTGTGTGTCTTGTTACTGTTGGTCATCTTACTACTTGCTGTCTGTCTGTGTGTCAGGAGAAGCCGGCGAAGAAGCAGCTCCCACAGTGAGTTATGAGTATGTCTGTACACTTGGTATGTGTCTCAGCACGGTTATAAGTATAGAAGGCTGCATGGTTGCATGGGCAATGGGTTCAGATGCAGCAATTGCAACTGCAGCAAATTTGTTGAAACACCCTTAATTAAAGTACACACAATGTATAGCCATGCAGTCTGTGTATTATATAGTTCCCTGTGTCATTATTCTGTTGTGTCTTATTAAGCGTTTTGCTAGCACACGTACACGTAAACAAAACACACACACACACACACACACGCACGCACGCACGCACACACGCACGCACGCACGCACACACGCACGCACGCACGCACACACGCACACACACAGGAGAGGAGGTGATTGAGCTAAACTCTGTAAGGCAACCGACTGACAGTATGTCCAGGAATCCATTGTACATGTCCAACACACATGCATCCATCAACTATGAGGGAGAGCATGAATATTCTTACATTGATCCAGAAGATATTCTAGCAAGAAATCCGATTGTTGAGATTGAAACAGACCGAGTAGCCACTTCAAGCAACATTGCTTATTCTATAGCAAGGAGATCTGGAGACAGCTCAGAAATGGCCACATCAGCACCATTGACCAGAGAAGAAATGCACTCTGATCAAGTACCTACTGCTGACAACATTTGTTATGAGTCAGCTATTCCACGAGAAAATGGACTCAATAGCTAACTGAAGCACTTGTACTCCCTTAAAATTATTTAAATCTATGCTTAATGACCCTGTAGTATACTTAGCATGCTTTGAATAGGTATATAGTTACACTATTATTATTATTATAATAACTTATTAGCTTCTGCTATTTTATTGTATCCTGGCTTTGCGGAATTGTTAAAAAAAAAACCCAGTTAGAGTAAGTATCTCCACGTTGACTATTATTATACTTTCTTTAATTTTGCTTAGATTAGTGGTTAGTAAAGTCATATTGTATCAAATTGTGTCATTCTCCTAAAGCTAGCTATATATACACCATGCAATGGGACCATTATATACTAATATATAGTATTACTGTACTCATTACCTTTAATTTCTTCTATACTTTAGGAACATCTACACTATAATTATAGCCTAGGGTATATGGATGTGTGTGTATGTGTGTGTATGTTGCCACAATAGAATACCTTTTTTAGTCTGGCTTGACAATCTTTAGATGCATTTTGTCACTTTTGATTAGCTAGATAACGGCTATGCCAGTTTACTACTTGTGCAAGTTAAAATAACAACAGGTAAACAACGATTGGAAGATGAACACGTGTACAGCTGTTTGCATAGACCTTGCAAAATACAACATGTAAATCATTCACTGTATTCCACAAAACCACCATGCAATGTTGCTATGCAAACAAATAGCATTGGGTACATTCACATTCATAAAAAGTGAGCAATGGTGCATGACTTCAAGAAATAGACTACATGGAGAGTCATAGAACCAGGAGGATTTGAAGTAGAGAATGATCTACCAACGCCTTATGCTGAGACTTGTGCTGTATGAAAAATTGTTACGCTAAAGAGCCTACTAACTTGCTCACTGCGGTATACCGGTTTTGACCATCAAGTCCGAACATATTTCTCTACTAGATTAGCACCAAACAATATTTTGTGATCTGTTAGTGTTTAAGGTACTTTGTACTAACAGTTTCTTTAGCCCGTATTTTTCGAGGGTCTACTCAAAAAGTACCTGTTATACAAGTTCTAGAAACCATCATTGCTCAGGACTGCATGTTGTTTGCATAGCAACATTGTATGGTGATTTTGTGGTTTTGTGGTAATGCATGCAGTGAGCTGATTTAGTATTTTGCAAGGTCTATGCAAACAGCTGTATTAAGTATCATACACTGGAATCAATCTACTACATGTACATGATAATGACAGATTGTTTTGTACACCCACGCATATTGAGGAAGCCCACCAACATCAACTGGGGAGGGGCTTGTATGAGCTCAGGTCTCAGGGGAATATGCATCTGACCATTCTTGCAGAATTTTCAACTGTACAACCAATAGTCCAGTAGTGTAGTGTTTAGAGCCTTGAAAATAACGTCCTTGAAGATATGGCTGCCTTATTGAAGTACCTGGTATTTCTAACACTGGCAGCTACTGTAGTCCTGCAGGTGCAGGCCCAGACAGGTGAGGTCATTGACTTGGTACTCTACTAGCTACTGCACTCTATTCATGCAGGAGCCCATTGCCTCAGATGCTTCAGTGGTGTGTGTGATGCAACCACCAGTCAACTATTCAGCTTGGTGAATGATTCTGACCTCCGTTGCTGCGAATGTTTTGAATCCCTCTCTGTCAGTTTATGTGCAGATGACCTCAACTCGACTGTTTCTGCTATTGAGAACACATTTAGTAGCTCATCACTGGAACAATGTTGCAGTAATGTGAGTACTATAGTGACTACAGAATCCTATGTGCTTAGCACTGTTGATGAAGTTACTAGCCATACTGAAGAAGAGCTTGAAACAGCGAATATAGATAATGAAATAGGAGCAGGAGAGTACATTATACCGTCTTTTCGATTTGATCGTAATGATTGCATCAGGTCTATACTAGTGAGGCCAGTTGAGGGGATCCAGTCCAGTGGAAACAACATACTCACATTCGCAATTTACAGAACATATCAAAATGGTGGTACATTCACGTCCCGGCTATATGAGTTGAAAACAAGTTTCTCAGTGACTTTAGTACAGCAAGAATCATCTAATATAGCTACTGCAATGTTGCCAGAGGAACCAGTGTGTGTGGAAACAGGAGATACTCTTGGATTCTCAATTCCACCAATGTCCGACTTCAAGTTGGGAATTGTGCTATCAGATGGTACAAATGACTTCTTTACGCACAATATAACGGACATTGCAATCGAGCAACCTTGCCAACAACTGAACGGATTTTATGAGGTTGTACGCTCGGATCAGTTTGGGTTTCTTGGCACTTTGTATAATCCCTTAATCAAAGTGGAATTGGGTGAGTAAGAATCATAGACAATTATAAGCAACTATCTATTTCTCATATCAGGTCCACTGGATACGCAGCCTACATCTGTCCCCACGACAACCCCTCCCATCTCTGCCCCCTCGTCTGACCCCCCACAGAGCACCACCTCCTCTTCCTCACCACCTGTGCAGCCAGATCTTGCTCTACCACTCTACGCCATCATAGCCATTGGAGCTGGGAGTGGTGTGTGTGTCTTGTTACTGTTGGTCATCTTACTACTTGCTGTCTGTCTGTGTGTCAGGAGAAGCCGGCGAAGAAGCTCACACATCATGAATCGAAAAAGCAGTGAGTGATATAAATTACCATATAATGTAAAATGATTAATACAGTCTGTGTAGATCATGTTTTCCCATATTTGTCATGTTATGGCTCTGTTGTGGTTGGTGGTTTTGGGTCACTGAACACAGTTAAATCGCCACACTAACAAACTAACGACTCATAGCTATCACTCTAACACTTGTTGACCACCTTTCTCTGTACCCACCACATTCAATGAGCTGTATCAACCCACTCACCCACTCACCCCACACCATGTGTACAGATGCTGAAACTATTAGCACACTCAGGAGTCAGAGACTACAAGATATGAGCTCTCCGGGCGTTATTACAGTGAATAATCCCACCGCTGAGGAATCACATGACTACGATATACCTCCACCAGACGCGAAACACTACTACCATGAGCTTGAACCTGGTAAGCTGAGTGCACATTCCTATTTCCCTAATTCCAATGACTCGTACACTACAGGTGTAGGACGTGTAGCGGCCACTGGTCAGTTGCACTCTGACCCCCAAGGCTATGATATGGGCAGTAATATGGTTACCTATGACAACCCTACAGAACTACTATCAAGTGTGAGAGTTGGTGTGCAGTTATCTAAAGAGCATAAAAGCGTATCTAGATGCCCCAGGCTATTCCATGTATCTATACGTATCATAATCATGTCTACTTGATGAAGTACTTAGTCTGGTAATGATGCAAGTTTCATTGTAATTCATTCGTGCATGCAGCAACATGTGTGTCCTGTCTGCATAATAGGCACAATCCAACATTGTAGTGAGTATAGTAATCATCCCTTTTAGAGAATTCACTTGAGAATTTCCCATGATAATGCATGATCTAAGCACCTGTATACAGTATTACTATTGCATACCATTTTTGCACGGAACTCTTATAATTATAGTGAATGTGGTCTTGATAGGCACATTTGTAGAGTTGTGTTTGTCACAATGTACAGACTTTCAGTAAATACCATACTCTGAGTTCACTACAATGTGATGTGATCCATGGATACCCAGCACGTAGACGGCATGCATATAGTCTCTTTGGTTCATATCCAAGTGTGTGGCCTTGATTCCAGGCCGCAGGGAACACTAGACATACGACACACAACTCTGTCAATTTCACAGACTCCCCAAACCCTTGCCCAAAACCCGCTCTACAGAACTGGACCTGAAGCTAATGAAGAGAAACTGTTTTATGTATGTTACTGGGTAATAGACGCCATTTATAACCTTGCACTCCCCCTCACCACAGAACCCGCCATCACAATATGACGTCCCGACTGCCTTGATCAGGGTACGTTCATTACTAGACGGGTACACACTAAGTGTACTCGTGCGTACATTATAGAGTTTATTCTGCATAACAATTAATGGGGCACTGCCTCTATTTATCTTTTTAGGCTCAAAAGACTCCTCCTCTGGCCCCCATCTACCATGAACTGGAGGGACCTACTGAGGTGAGCTTGTAATCAATGACAGCAATGGTTTTATGATGTACATATACACGTAGTTGAAAGCATCTTTAAACGAATAACTTTAGTTCCGTTGGTCCAGTAACGATAATGACTAAAGCTTAGAGAGAGGTTTTTCAGATGATGTGTCAAAATCTTTGTACCTGTTTTGACATAATACCATGTGCTATATAAGCCCTTGGCATTTTTCCTGAAAACAGAAAATTATGGCCCGTTACAAATTTGAGATTTAAGCATACCACCTTAACGGACTCCTTTTAAGTTCTCAGTTCAAACAAAGATACCAAGCGTACATGCGTATTCTAGTGTGCTAGTTACATACATGTACCGAAATCTCATTTCTGTATGTCACCAGCGGCTATTGATATACGCTGACAATATCCCACATGTACAGAAAAGATCCCGTGCTGATAGTAGCGACAATATCTACACTGAGACAGCATTTGGACTGGACAGTGATGACCTATTACCACACTTTGATTCTAAGCGCTCCATCCGAAGCTCTTCAGTTGATACGACTCTGACTGTCGATACTAGCCACTCTGTTGCCAAGGACTCCGTGAGCTCTGAGGCCCCACTCCTTGGGCCCCACCATTACTACCACGAGCTCGAGAGCAATAGCTCCCCCCGTCCTCTCCCTCGTCTGCCCGAGCCCGAGGGCAATAGCTCCCCTCGTTCTCTTCCTCGTCTGCCAGGCCCCGAGTCAGAGGGCAAAAGCTCTCCTCGTCCTCTACCTCGCCTGCCCCCCGCCATCACAGTGGATGGTGAAACAAGAGGATCATTGACAAACAGTCTGGTAAGCACAACACAGAGACAGACATTTCTTATGATGCTTCTTAAAGCAAATTGCATGTCTATTAGACATACGTATATGATACTGATTCTTATTTCACAGGAGAATAGTACGGGTGGCCATCACTTGTATGAGCCTGGGATCTACGTTCCTGGTGGGGTGAGTACTAGCTGTGGTTGAACATTCAGTCAATTACTCTTGTTTCACAGGAAGAGAGACAACAGCTCGGTGTGATTGTCAAGGAGGAGCATTCTGAGCAGTACAAATCATGGAAACAAGTAAGTCCATTACTATACAATACGTAGTCTTGAATGTTTTCTCATTCTTGCAGAAGTCGTATAAAGCGATTAAGAATAACAAACAGTTCTTTGAGGAGACAGTTGTTTACTGGGAACCTAAGAATGCAGAACAGGAAATCTATAATCAATTCAAGGAAAAGAAGTTCAGAGAAATCTTGAAGGACCAAATAGAGTAAGCAACTAAAGTTTGCCATTATATAAGTATAGTATTATTAGTTACGAGTGTTGATTATATACACAGATTTACCTCACATCTGGGAGTGGGTCAATTCGGCAGTGTTTCCAAGGCAACGTGGTCCAACGTTCAAAAGGGTTCCAAGAACGTGGCAGTGAAGACACTCAAGCCCACCCTGAGGCAAGATGCCAAGGTAGCTTTCCTCCAGGAGGCAGCCATCATGGGGCAGTTCAACCACTCCAATGTTGTGCGGCTGTACGGAGTGGTCACTATGTCTGAGCCTGTGAGTGCTTGTTGCTCTATCACTTACTTGTACTATTAATGTATAATGGTCACTAGCTTGTACTATATGGAGGTATCTAACTACTGAATAGTGCGCATGTGCAAACCTTGCCATCGATGCTTAAACAATACAACTACTGTTCACTGTAAGTATTGTGTGCCATTATTACAGATCATGATTGTAATGGAACTGTTGACCCTAGGAGATCTCGACACATACCTGTACAACAACTACCGGTGAGTAGGAATGATGACACAATATGACGTCAAATTATATCATTTTTGCTACATCATTTTATTCCTTCGAAATAAATATAGTATAGTAAATTGTCTATCCATCCCTCTCTCCTCAGACCTGGTGAGATGCCTCCTCCTCACAAGAAGACTTTGCTCTCATTCTCCCGACAAGTTGCCTGTGGAATGAAATACTTGGCCAGGAAGAACTTTGTTCATCGTGACTTGGCAGCAAGGAACGTGCTAGTAACTGAGACACTGATTTGCAAGGTGGAGGCTGTACAATGTATAGCATGTGTGCATGGTCATAATTATCATTATCATAGATTGGAGACTTTGGGATGTCAAGGAATCTCCATGACAGTAACTACTACGCTTCTAAAGGAGGTACTGTACCTATCAAATGGACAGCACCTGAGGTAAGCATCCATTGTGAGATTGTAGCCGTCTTGTGATTCTTCTTTGTGCGTGTCGTAGGGTCTAAACTACAAGAAGTTCTCTACAGCCAGTGATGTGTACAGCTATGGCATGGTGCTGTATGAGATATGGTCTCTTGGTCTGAAACCACTGGCACACATTAAGATACAAAATGTAAGTGAGCCGTAACAATAATTTATTCTCCGATAATGTTTAATTGTGTTTGCATGCGTGCGTGCAGGTCTCCCAGTTTGTTACCGAGGGAAAGTGTCAGCACCCACCACCCGGATGCCCCCGGAAGATCTATGAGATCATGGTGCACTGCTGGTAAAGATTGTGTGTGTGGATATAAGTATATCAAATCTACGTTGATCTCAATAGCTGTTTGTTTCTGTGTAATTGTGTTGTATTTGTCATCTTTCAATAACAGCGTGTATGGTAACTGATTACTGCTACTATGGTGTTATCATGTGCCACAATCACTGTATGCATGAAACTACATGCACACAAGCTGATTGCTGGTTTATTTGCCTCAGGGCGCCTGAACAAGACGACAGGCCGACCTTCTCCAATATATTTGACCTACTGAACGGGTCAGACATTGAACTGCTGCGTTGGTCAGACACGGACTGTGCCCAGCTCTCTAACTTAGCCATGGAGCTAGGAGCACCTCTCTCTGAGGCACGGACAATGTTCCTAGAGCTGCAAGAGATGAACCTTGTGCGCGAGGACAGCCACTCCGGCTTCCTAGGCACTGATGTGTAGTGCAGGGGCAGGACATGCATTGTGTGTGTTTGCAAAGTATATATTATATATATTTTTTTATGTATGCTCTCTATATGACTGTGTGTGAATGAGCTATAATTATCATTTTCCTTATAACATAAATTAGCCTCGACTCCAGCCCCTTGAATAGTGGCCTTTCTCAGCGGCCTGGAATCTAGGCTAAACATAAATGTAATGTAAAATGGTATTTTTTACTGTGCATGCGCAAGTCATTCTTAGTGGTTTGTGGGATCATGTGGGATGCAAGGTTTTCCCATGGCTGGATTCACATGGTTAGCCACAGTCAGGCAAAGCCATCTGTTCGCAGCCCCACACCACTCGCTGGAGGACACATCCCACTGCACCGTAACAAAGTGCCATACAACTACTAGACCTACAAAAAGCAAGAGTGCTAAACTGACAATTGCTGTGAACAAATAAAACCACTAGACTAGCCCCCAAGCTTCATCTGTAAGGCTTCCGGTAGATAGAGTATAAAACCACCACTTACAGTCACTGTGTATACAGACTAAATTAGTTCAAGATGACCTCTCTGCTAAGAACGGCAGTGTACTTACTACTGTTAACAGAGCTGTTTCTAGGTAAGTTATGTAGTCTAGCTTAATTGCTAGCATGAATCTCATTCTCAGTTAGAGCTAGCTGCAGTATTGTGTGGCTTTGTTGCTGTGTCTATGTAAGCTATGAATAACTATAACACTAACTTTTACTTGTCTCTATACAGCTAACCATGGTGCAGCTCAAACTACAGCTGAAGTGATTCCTCAATGCTCTACTGGATTCCCAGCCGTTGACTCTCTCCAACCAAGTGCAGATCTCACTGAGATAGCTCCAGATTCCGGGACACAAGATGGAATACAAGTCATTGCTCCAGGAATAAAGTTTGAGTGCAATGGGCAAATCACAGAATGGAATGCTCTAGTCACTGTTGAAGATTACAACACCGGTCTAATACTTACCCACCTATTATATCTCCAAGTTTGGAGGCCAAGTCAAGATTTTGATGGAAAATTTGATCTAGTTGGGTCTAACCTGTTAAAGTATCGCCCTCGAACTGAAACAGTGACACCTGATAATTCCAACATCACATTCGCAACGCTCACTAGTCAAATTTCTGAAAACGAACAAATTCAATTCCAACCAGATGATGTACTGGGCTGGTACAGTCCACAAGCACAAAGACTTACACAAGGTTTTGGTGTAGCCTTGCATAGCAACGAATCAAGCTCAGAACTGCTTATCAAAGTGTTATCAAACGATCCCTGTGAGCTGTATACATGCGATGAAGAAGTCCAACAACAATCGTCTCTCCCACTCATTACTCTGCAGTATGGTGAGTTGATAAACATTTTAATTAAACACTCAATAATCCATTTTTCTTACAGAACCAACTAATGCCTCGTCCAGTGTTTCCCCTAATAATCTGACGTGCACAGAAGAAATCTCTCTCCCTGCATCATGTGTTGACTCCACTACCCCCGGCAACACCTCACCACCCACACCACTACCAACCATGCCGAGGGCTACCACTACACCCACCTATCTCTATATTGTTGCTGGTGTGGTACCTGGTGCTGTCATCATCCTTGTGGCCATTGTCGTGTTTATAGTGTGCCTCAAGTGCCACAAGAGTGAGAGGAAATGTAGCAACTGCTTCAATAGCATCACCAAGAGTGAGCATAACCCAAACTATTCTTCTACCTACGCTGATCCTGGTATGTGTGCATGATACTGCTGTATGCATAGTTGAATGTATGCATGATAATGTGGCTGTATGGTTGAATGCGTGCGCATGATGATAATGGTTGGATAGTTATAATGACTGTGGTTGTTAGATGATGCTAGGCTAAAGGTTGGAGTTGTTTGCATAACTCAATGCTAAGGTTGGTCTGTTATTTGATAATCTTTTGCAAGCGGTGATAATTTACTACTATTAAGTGTTTCTGTTTGAAGTGTCTTAAGGTGCCCTAACCTTGAGTAAAGGTCTTAATTAATGCGTTAAATCGTTTCAATCATAATTATGCTAGAGTGTCAATAGACGCTTGTAAAGAGTGAACAAGGTTTGAGTGAATGGAGAACACAATGCAATGCTGTCACAGTTTAGCCTAGGTATCTTTAAATCCTTATAAAGAGCGTTGTATTAGATACTATCAAAATGGACTTCCTTCAAAATACCCTCCGCCCTTCCCTCGCTGATAAGTCTCTGATAAGAAAAGGCTGACTATTTGTCATGCATTAGCTGTCATGGAATGATTCCCCTATACTCTATCTCTCTGAGCTTTCATTGTCGTAATTGCTTGCTTTCAATATGCAGTGTGTATTGCGCATAATTAGTAGTTAAGTGGTTTGTACAACTTATATACGCACTGTCCTGTGAGGCAGTACATGAAACATTACTTGTTGAATGGTGGATAATGTTCACATCCTGAACCCTAAGGAAGAGGTCCTTGAACATAATTAAATATCAGGGCATCCACTTAACTCTACCATTGTCTGCCAGTAGCTGCTCTCTAGCTCACTTTCTATTATTACTGGAATATTTTGTTAGCTAGTACACAAAGCCCGTTGTTGTGGCTCATGTTATGATAATTATTCTTGTTCTTTCAGATGACTTTATTCGACTGCGTCAACCACCAACGAAACTTCCTCCTCAGAATAGCATGTTCTTTAACAACACAGGGGATTCCCCCATCCCCCATACACCTGTGGGATTTACAGAATACGAGACTGACGGCCATAACCACACCACCACGTACCAAGCCAACGGAGAGAACCATATCTACCACGAGTTAGTCAAGACGCCGGAACCACCACCTCTGCCAGATAGGACATCTTTCGGCTCTTTCAAGAAGACTGCCTCTCTGAGATTTTCCATTCATTCTATAAATCAGTTCCCGTACACTATGCCCAACACGCCAGCCCCCAGCTGCCCCTACATAGAGGCAGTGCCCACCGTGGGAGGAGGTCAACCATACACACCTCAGGACACACCAGTGAGTCACCACACTCTGCCATTCTACTGCTCATTCTAGTGCTATAGTTGTTGCATCACCACTGGGGGAACTATGCTGTTGGCTTTTGATACAATATAATTATTGTTAGTGTTTCGATGTGTTAATGTTATGCCTACCTGTGTTGACATTTGTTAAGCATAAACGCATGGATTGCAAGTTATGTCTTGTCACTATGTTTGGCTGTGTGGGGCCAAACCTTGCTAGCTGTTGTAATGGTTGACTGGGCAGGCATGTTGGTTGTGAACACATGCTAACAAGTGTCTAGTGATGTCTGTCGAGGGTGTATTGCCTACACTGCATTAGATTCCCCCACCGTTCTACTCATTGTGTCATAAGATGGTTTTGCATGAGATTATCTTATCTCTGTGTAAGATCACACACTACAACACTTCTTTTTATTAATACGGAAAAATGAAAGTTGTAGTGTCATTGGAACAATAGCTAACTGTTTCTCAATAAATCTCCCCACTACAATAAGTAACCACTGAGCAAAATAGTCCGTGTGTGTAACGTAGTACCCTCCATGCACAACCACCTGACTATGTCACACCATGTCACATGACCTCCCCCCGCCCACACAGCCGAGCAGTGCCAGTGATGTGTCTCAAGGGAAGTTAACAATGAGAAAACTGTTCCATTCTCTGGACGATGAGGGACTCAGAGTACCCACTGCAGTAAGTACACCAGCCCACACAATATTATTATAGATATTACAATACTTAGAATTCAAGTTTTTGTTTGTACTGTTTCATAATTTGCAACTGATAATCGGATACGTATGATCAATTAATTATTCCCAAAATGGTTATTTGTTTGTTGACTGGCGTCCATGAGCTGTGTGTAGGAGGAGGTCAACATGTTGTTGAGGAGTGTTGGATCATGATTGCCTATTGTCGTCTTGGAAGTGTTAGCAAACACAGTAGCTCATAACCACGCACGGCAATAGCCATCATTATACTCTCATTAATTACAAGAATATGATTGCTAGTTATGTGGTTAAAGAACACAGTGTTGCTATGGCAACCGACACATCTGAGGGACTAGCTTGGCAATATGTATATACAATTATTCTCTTTCATGTTTACAAGTGTTGACTTTGTCTTGCAGGAGGAGAGAGAGTTGTATGATGATACACGAGTGGAGGAGCTCTACTCAAAGCTACACCGCCCTGGCACCAAGGTACAGGCTAGGGGGAGGTGCTCTCATTGTACACATGTCCCTGGATAGGGGGAGGTGCTCTCATTGTACACATGTCCCTGGCTAGGGGGAGGTGCTCTCATTGTACACATGTCCCTGGCTAGGGGGAGGTGCTCTCATTGTACACATGTCCCTGGCTAGGGGGAGGTGCTCTCGTTGTACACATGTCCCTGGGGTATAGTAGAATTGCATTATGCAATTAGTATAATAAAATTGTAGTATGAGCTGACAAGAGTTACTAAACTGCCCTTGCACACATGCACACAGGTTCGTGACAGCAGAGACGATACTTTCTTTGATCAGTCTGACATATACTGGGAACCCTCCCACTCGTCCTCAGAGCTGTTCAATCAGCTGGCAAAGAGAAAATATAGAGAGATCAAGAGATCTGATATTAGGTAAGAGGATGGTACACACTGGCTGGCCAGGGATGGTAGATACCGAGTGTCTATAACTTTATAGTGGATTGTCTGATTCCTAATAAAAGAATGTATCTGCTATTTTTAGATAGTGATGTATGTTTTGAATTTGAAGAATTCAAGGGCTCTATAATGATATGCATGTTGTGTAGACAGCTCTAGGCTCAAGCTCATAGTACACAGAATCCATATAAGCTCTACCACGGCATGCTGTGTGTGGGGGGATCGTGGCTCATTTAATGGTTCACTGGTCTCTTTCAAACGTGCTCCACAAAGCGTGAAGCACTAGGCAGGTTGTATTACCATGTAGCGTGTATTCCCACACACGTGGTGTATATGGAGGGGCCTGTGGTGGGGGGAGGGAGAGTGGGGTAATGGAGTGTAGACTGTCTGTCAACAAGAAGGGTAGTTTATGTGGCATATGCGTCAGCTTTGTTAGCTAATGGACTCATGATCGAACTCTTGAGGTGATTGAGTATAATTATGTGTAGCAGCTCATCCGCTCAACGCTTGCATGCATTGGCTGATTGTATTACTGATGGCTAAACTTCACTTTGTCGCATGCCATATTAATAGCTACAGACCTACCAACACAAACGGTAGTTGTACCTTGCTGACCACTCCCCCTGCCTCTATAGAACTCTAGATGCACTGGGAGGAGGTCACTTCAGTTCAGTGCACCGTGGTGTCTGGGAGGTTCCTGGGGGGAGCGTGGAGGTGGCCGTCAAGAGACTCAAATCAAAAGCCTCTGAGACAGACAAAGTCAAGTTCCTCCAGGAGGCGGCCATCATGGGCCAGTTCCTACATCCCAACGTCATTAAACTACAAGGAGTGGTCACCATCGGAGAACCAGTGAGTCCAATACAGTAGCTTTATTGATCACCATTTAAGGAGATTAGAGCCAATTAAAATACCTACTGCAGTGGTAGCTGTTGCATGCATGCATAGTAGCTAGCTATGTACATGTAAGTACTTGAAGCTAAGACCCCTACACACAATTTTCACACACCACTGACACTCATATTAAGCGTGGAATACCTCCTCTCCCCTCAGGTCATGATTGTTCTGGAGGTCATGCCCAAAGGTGATCTCAAGAATTTTGTCAGAAGTTTGAGGTAATTATTGGCTCATTAAACATGTCATGAGAACATCACATGCTTGAGCTTAATAATCTCATATTTATATGTTCACATATAATAATGTGTTGTTGAATAATTGAGGGAGTACAATATTATCTTTAAACGGCCATAGCTTTACTGATAAAAAGATTTTCTAGAAGCTTATGGAGAGGCCTTCAGATGATGTGTTAAAATCAAATCTATTTTTTGAGCCTCTGTTTTTGACAAAATACTGTAGCAGTCTCAACTTCCCTAGACACACAAATTAGGCTCACCTTCTCATTGCAGATCAAAGCCCAAACCTGACGACCTCCCCAACATGTTCGTGCGGTTCTGTCGAGAGGTTGCATTTGGTATGAACTACTTGTCCAACAAAGGCTACGTGCACAGAGACCTGGCAGCCAGGAACATACTGCTCACTGAGGACCTCACTTGCAAGGTACGTGAAATTACGTATTATAAGTTCAAGCATCTGACTGTATAATTACATAGATACGTAGAGCAAATAATAAGTGTTTAGAAAATTTCCATACATGCTCAGACTTTAAAAAGTTGAATAGCTATATCTATCCACACAAGGCTATAATTATGAACATTCACTGATTCTTGTCGCTAAAATTAATAGATTGCTGATTTTGGAATGGCTCGGGATCTTGACGTGGACCATATCTATCAATCTCAGGGAGGGAAGATCCCCATTAAGTGGACTGCTCCTGAGGGCCTCAAGCACAGACAATACAGCTCAGCCAGTGATGTGTGGGCCTATGGCATGTGCCTGTTTGAGATATGGACTCTAGGACGCAAACCCTACGAGGGCACATCCACTGATGAGGTAAGGAGCACTGCATATTGGAGTGGCAGAGTCCATAGTTACCCTAAACTGTATACTTTTGCTGAATGAAGGCCTGCATGGGGGTACGTGGTGGTGGCCTGTTGCTATGGTATTATGCCCCATTACACACGTTATACCTTTATTTCCTGCAGCTTATGAACTTTATGGAGAGCTTTCACTGTCAGACCCCTCCCCCTGGGACCCCCCGCGAAGTCTACAGACTCATGGTCCAATGCTGGTGAGTGTTGCTACACAAGGCTTGGCATGACATTATCTTGTATGTGGGCCTGGGGACATGAAATGCCCATAGATCTAGTAGTGTAGCTATTCTGACTTGTTAATGGGAACTGGCTGATAGTAATGTCCGTCCCTATCTCCCCTCAGGCATCCAGTACCAACCTCACGACCTCGTTTCTCTGAGGTATGCACATTCCTCAACTCAACGGACGAGGTCCTCTTGAACTGGAGTATTGCTGACAAGGCAATCGGTGCAAGAGTGATGGAGATCGGAGCCTCCCTATCTGAGGGTAACAATCTGTACCTTGACCTCCAGTACATGTACTCCAGCAGCAATCAAGACACTAGTGTCAACATCACTGATGTGTGATGCATATACATGTATCACTTATGTTACTTTTATACATAGTTAATTGCTTCATTTTTAGATCACTTATCAAGCTCATGCAATCATAATCATGCATGTATACTTTTCATTGTGTGTGTGTGTGTGTGTGCGTGTGCGTGCGTGTGTGTGGTGTGTGCAAATAACCATGATTTCTCTTATAATTTTATTATAAATATACACAATTCTTGCTTAATCGAATTCTCTATCTTAAAAGTGATGATGATTATTATCTACTGAATTGAACCATCGAAGGCCACTATACACATTCCAAATTAATGATATTCATATTCCAATTCTTCTACAAGTATGGGGGTGGAGCTGCTCTTGCACATGCAGTAAATATATCATAATGAGCTAGGAAGAGGAGATTAAATTACCAGCAGCAGCAAGTAACCAGCTGTGCTGTCTAGTAGCTAGGTCAGGTACTGTTTCATGGCCAAATGCTGTGTTTTTGTGCAATGCGTACGCTAGCTTAGGTATGTATATATGCCGGGATGTTTAGAACAGTGCTGTACGGTACATGGCATTTAATATGACACATCAGATAGCAATCAAACTCTGTACCTTGATGTATAATTATACATACATCGTTTCATAGGGCGGCCCAACTCCGTGCCAAGTTGTTGTGTGTACTGTGGGTATTCTGTTGATATTGCACAGCAGCTGTAACTATTCAGCCTAATGAGTGTGGAGGGATAACTATTAAAGGATGATAGATATAATTGCGTGGTGTCAGTTATCATTCTCTTGTTTTCATTTCTGTACAGAATCAACCCATCAGTTGACTATGGTGGTGTGTGGTGTCACTGATGGTATCTCCTAGCAACCGGGTGGTATGTGTAATGCATGGTATTTCTGATTGATCGACACTGCATTCCAGTACTAAATTGTCCTCTATAACATTTTGTGGCGGCCACGTTGCAATACTAGTAGATCTTATTCATCTCATTCCCTAGTAAGTGACGAGTCATATTCATCATGTGTTGTAACCAGCAGTGTTCCTATAAGGTATGTAGGATGCACATGTATGGTAGTGTAGACCTCATGGTTCTCATTAGCACTGACACACCTCCCCTAGCTAGGGTGTATTGCTACATGGTAGCTAGCTAGCTCAGTACAAGGTTATAGTGCATGTTATAGATTATAAGCTCAGCCATGAGCTGTTTAAAGATGCTTTCTTTGGTTGCCATTGTTCTCACAACTCTGCAGCTCTCTTCAGGTGGGTTATTATACTAGCCAGCATCATGTCATGTACCATGGTCAACTAGAGATCAGCTTATTTACTGCGGTACTTGTTAGCCGGAATGTTATTCCAATTTAAGAGGTTATGATCGATGAGTTGCGAGAAACAACTGACTTAATTTATTTAGCCTGGTGGTACGTACATGTACCTCAAGGCTGTACGTACTACTGGATCGTAATAATAGAAACCTAGAATATATAGCTTATAATTATTATAGATATCCAATAATTGTACTCTATAAATAATTACATTGTTGTTACTGACTGCAGCTCAGGACTGTGTCCGTGCTAACTCTGATGGAGCGGACAGTTTGCCTAGCTTTTCAGACCCAGGAGGAAATGCCCCTCGAATTGAAGTGAATCCGATCCAAGCCATTATTAAAAGCTACGAGTTCCACTGCTGTGGGAAAGTTGGTGGTTGGGCTGCGTATGTGGAGCCTGGTGGTGGTGGTCATACTACTGCGTACTCAATAAAGTTCCAGATATGGAGGCCTATGGGGAACAACATGTTTATGAAAATTGGAGAGAATTCATTTCCTTCACTAACTCTGGGTGATGCTAGTCTCATTGAAGAAGCACTAACCAACAGTGAACAACTTGACTTCCAACAAGGAGATGTAGTCGGCTACTATCTTGAAGACAGCAGCAACCAAAATGGAGGTGTGCAATTTGATACCGGGTTCACTTCTGAAGAGCTATGGTATGCGACTGGTAACCCTGACCTACAAACTGAGTGCTTACTGGAAGTGGGCAATGCAGGGGACCTCAGCATGTCTGCAAGCCTTGGACCAATCATCTCAATATCACTTAGTGAGTATAACCCATTGGCTTACATATAACTTTGCACATAAACATCACTATGTCTGTGTGATCAAATTACTAGTGTACAGATGTGTATTCCAATGTATAATGAGTTACTGATACTTCCCTCACTATAGCAACCACTATTAATGATAACTGCCCCTCCACCTTCACCTCGACCATGTTCTGCCCCACTCCCACCTCCATCCCCACTGGACCTGGTACTCCAGTGGTTGTAGATGGTGAGTATGTTGAAAACATGCTCTGCTATAAAACAGCCTTGTGTGATTTTGCGTGTGTATTATTATAGTGTTTGATAATAATGAAGGAAATTACCTGCTCATTAGAAGTGTGTCTAAATATATATTGTTTTGCAGACTGTCTGATGGCAACAGATGGCACCCACCCTCTACCAAACTTTGTCAGACCTGGTGGTGGGGGAGAGCCACGGTTTGAGGTGACACCAGTACAGGTCATTATACCTAGCTACCAGTTCGACTGTTACGGACAAATCACCGAGTGGAAAGCATTTGTGGAAAGAAGTGGACGTGGACATTTTGGCGATCAGCCTTATTCCATTACTTTCCAAGTGTGGAGACCAAGCTCACCCCCTGATGGTCAATACACTATTGTTGGTCTTAATGATTTCTCACCCATTTTACTGGCTGATCCTGATGTTGATAATGGCGTTAACCAAGGAATAGTGACTGGGGTACCACTAGAGAGTGAGAGGATTGAGGTCCAACCAGGAGATGTGGTCGGGTTCTATTTTTCAAGTAGTCGAGATGACGATAATGGTATCCAGTTTGCTAAACCTAGTGACAATGCAAGTCCGTATGCAGCAGAGACTGTTTGGTTTGGTTCTACTCGTTGTTCTACACTCGACCCACCTTGTGTGTATTCGGCTGGTGATTTCAGCGCCATGACTAACCTTGCTCCACTTATCACTGTGACAGTTAGTAAGTGACAATGTCTGTTTGTGTCATTCTTCATTCATTCATTCTGCTCAAATATCTATCCTCTCTTACAGTGAGCACTCCGACCATCCCATCCTCCATCCTACTGCCACAAGTCCCCTCCTCCACTAATGGTGTGTAAAACAGTCACTGTATTGTTCAAATTTGGCAAATTTTGTGAAACTCTTTTCGTGATCAGTATATTAATTAGCTACTGCCCTTTTAGCAAAATGATTCTTAACTCCCCAATTTTTGTTTTTTGCAGTGAATGCTCAGACCAGTTCATTCGCACCTCCCCCCTCAAGCACACCCCCTGTTGTCATGCCTCCTGTCTCCACACCCACCGCTGCTGCACCCCCCACTTCAACCCCCACCGTGATCTCTACGCCCCCTGTCTCCACATCCTCTGGTGTGGCTTTATCCTCTATTGATTGCGATGGTGAGTCACACTACTAGTTAAGTCAGCCTTAGTTTAAGGGAGGTACTATACATGCTCGAATAGTGGCCAGGGGATTCCATGTATTGAGAACTGCCTTACAGCAGGGAACTTTTTACAAAGCATTATTTAGGCCTCTGTTTACTAAGCAACTTTCGCCTTCAGTTTAGGCCTCTATTAGGGCATAATTTGAGCATTCGGATGTTTGCACAATTAAGCCAATACTATGCCTCTGGTTACTGTACATTCTTGTCAATGTTTCTTTGATTAGAGATTGCGATATTGAGTATATGAAGTTGTTTAATGCACAACGCATAGCCGTCAGTACAATCATCACGTCAGTACAATCATCACGCTATCAACTTCTCTTGAGATGCATACAGTTCTGGTAACTGGATTTATTCTATAGTGTACTTTGTTTGGTGTCAAGTGTACAGCTGTGATACATACAGCTGTGTTTATGGTTGTGGTTGGTGCAGTACAGTGATAGTGTTAGAGTGTACAATTCGACAACTCACAAGAAACAACTTTCAGTTTGTGTGGATACTATGGACATGCACACTGCAGGCAGTGTATAACATGTGGGAGCAACAGTAGTAAGAGGAGATGAATCCCAATGTCATAGCTTGCCTTCCATGCATTTAGTGCACTGTGTCAGCATATACATGTACAGTTATTGTTAGTACTCTTCCCCCATGCCATTCATGTGATGCTCACTGAAAGCTATACTTGTAGATCTACTTGGTAATAACTTCCTTTGGTGAGCTGAGCACCAACAGCCCCCATGCAATCATTTAGTGTATCTATGTCACAGATTGTATTTAGCAAAAGAAATATATAGCTTATAAGGATTTCTCCGTGCAGTTTCTACTTGAATGATTGTGTCAGCCTATAGCGTGTGTGTATAGGTGGATTTTGATGTTCGACACTATCAGGCTATTGGTACTTTCAACATGACTTCTATTACCGTATCTCTTTGCTCAGCTACAAGTCTTGATGCTACATTTGCTATATCACACTCTTATCTACTCTTGTCAGTACCTATTGTAACGTTTACAACCTCCGTTGTTGTGTGCAGATGATTATGTGTGCTCAACTGCTATGCTTCCTTAATTGTCAGAAGTAACCAACTTTTAGCTTTGTGTACATGTACACCTAGCTCTATGGACATGTACGTATGAATGCAACCTGTACATTCCTGTATGGTGGTATGGAGCATGTCAACAATGTGTGTGGAAGATCCCTAGTACACACCTTGCATGGTTGTTTGATTGGAGTGTGCATGGGTATTAACTATGTGTACTGCTTGATATAAAATTGTAGGGAATCTGTTGCAAGGAAACTGTTATAGTGCACCTCTGTGTACTAGTACTACTCTGAGGCTATATAATGATAGGTGTAGAAAATCAAATTCATAGCTAATGGCGGTTGAAATGGCTCCAGTGTATGTATCCAAGAGATCATTTTATGACTGCAGTGATGGTAAAGCCTCTCTACCAGATTCTGTGATACTTAGAAGTAATGGAAGCCACCACAATTACAGACAGACACATCATAGCACATTCTTTCAGTTAGTGTTTGGTTTCTTAATCAATTCCCTACTGTTGATATAGTATAGTGCGTTATGATGACTTCTGTCCTTATAAGGCGCATTAGAAGTAGCTAGCTTATAATAGTAGCTATGATATTCAGACACTAGCTGTGACAGTCGAACAAGATGTATGCCAAACTTTGCTTGCTGTTTATCTCCTGCTTCCTGTCTTGCTCTCAGACTAATGGTAGGTGGATGGTAGTGTGTGTGTGTGGATGGGTAAATCATGCAGCAATTCCTTTAAAGCTCAGCAATGTCTTCGTGCAACCAATGGTGACAGAGATCTACCAAGCTTTGTCAGACGAGGAGGTAGGGGAGAGCCACGGTTCGAGGCTGAGTCAATCCAAGCCATCATCACTAGCTATAGGTTCAACTGCTGTGGAGTGGTGACTCAATGGAGAGCATTTGTCCACAATAGTAATGATGATCACAGGAATGCCTATGACATCTCCTTCCAAGTGTGGAGACCCAACTCCCCCTCACCCGTGGACACTGATGGCTGCTACACTATGCAAGGCACTAACTATTTCCCATCCATTCCACTGGGTGATCCTGACACTGACAGAGGAATAGTGACTGGGATACCACCAGATAGTGAGATGATTGAGGTCCAACCAGGAGATGTGGTCGGGTTCTATCTGGAGAATACAATTAATCATGATAATGATGGTATCCAGTTTGCTAGAGATACGAGTCCGTACACTGATGAGACAGTTTGGTTTGCTACTGGTTCACTGACTCCTCGCCCTGAGGCAGCTTGCATGTATCCTGTCGGCACATCTGGTCTACTCAGTATCTCCACTAACCTAGCTCCACTCATCACAGCAACTGTGTGTGAGTCATAGCTGTATGGACAATATGGGTATACATTCATGCAATGTCAGCTTCCAAGCATTTAGTGCACTGTGTCAGCATATACATGTACAGTTCTTGTTAGTACTCCCCCCATGCCATTCATGTGATGCTCACTGAAAGCTATACTTGTAGATCTACTTGGTAATAACTTCCTTTGGTGAGCTGAGCACCAACAGCCCCCATGCAATCATTTAGTGTATCTATGTCACAGATTGTATTTAGCAAAAGAAATATATAGCTTATAAGGATTTCTCCATGCATTCTACTTGAATGATTGTGTCAGCCTATAGCGTGTGTGTATAGGTGATGATTATTGTTTGATTTTGATGTCATAGTTTTCGACACTATCAGGCTATAGATACTTTCAACATGACTTCTATTACCGTATCTCTTTGCTCAGCTACAATTCTTGATGCTACATTTGCTATATCACACTCTTATCTACTCTTGTCAGTACCTATTGTAACGTTTAAGTACGTTGAAACCCCCGTTGTTGTGTGCAGATGATTATGTGTGCTCAACTGCTACGCTTCCTTTAATTGTCGAAGTAACCAACTTTCAGCTTTGTGTGTGCATGTACACCTAGCTCTATGGACATGTACGTATGAATGCAACCTGTACATTCCTGTGTGGTGGTATGGAGCATGTCAACAATGTGTGTGTGTGGGAGATCCCTAGTACACCGTGCATGGTTGTGGTTGAGTGTGGGTATGTACTGCTTGATATAAATTGTAGGGAATCTGTTGCAAGGAAACTGTTATAGTGCACCTCTGTGTACTGCTGGGGATCACAGTACTACTCTGAAGCTATATAATGATAGGTGTACAAAATCAGATTCATAGCTAATGGCGGTTGAAATGGCTCCATGGAGTGTATCCAAGAGATTGTCTTATATCCAGTGCATAATGGTGAAGCCTCTCTACCAGACTCTGTGATACTTAGAAGCCACCATGTAGCTGTATGGCATGGGCGTACAAATGTCATTTAATGCATTCCAATGTCGTAGCTTCCATACATTTAGTGCACTGTATGTTAGCATAATTATACATGTATACAGTTCTGTTGTTAGTACTTCCCATGCCATTCTAACTTGGTAATAACTTCCTTTGGTGAGCTGAGCCCCAAAAGCCCCCAATCTGTGTATAAATGTCACAGATTGTAAGTACTATTAAATTTTTAGCAAAAGAAATAACAACAATAGTTTGTTAACTTGTAGGCTCAGTTTCTACTTAGACTCTTGCATGATTGTATAAGTCAACCATATAACTGTGGTTTTCTTTGATAGGTGTATTTGTTTGTTGTTGTTGTTGTTTTGATAGTTTCGACACTATCAGGATATACGATTTCTATTACCGCAGGGGCGTAGCCAAGGGGGGTGCTAGGGGTGCTCGAGCACCCCCAACCAGTCTGAGTCAAGTATACAAATCACAGAGAAATGTATCTGATTATCCAGCTGAGCACCCCTTCTCTTCCAGATCTTGCTGCTGTTAGCTAGCTAGTATAGCAAGGAAAACGATTCAGTCTCTAAACTGTGAGGTATTTTGGCTTAAATCTATAAACTAGTTCTCTTTTGTGATCGTGGCCAGCTTCTCTATGTAAATAAACGTTCAGCCACGCCCAACTTGGCAGATAAGTTAATTATGACGCCATTAATAAGAGGTGTGGCTTCCGGTCAACCAAATTTCGGCGCTGCGTGGCTAAAAATCGGGCGCTTTGCGCCCTCTTTCATCTGTGATAGCACCCCTTTCTCCAAAATCCTGGCTACGCCCCTGTACCATATCTCTTTGTTCAGCTACAAGTCTTGATGCTACATTTGCTATATTTATCATACTCTTATCTCTCAGTACCTATATTGATTATTGTAAACGTTATGCAACCCTGTATGTGTTGGTGTGGTGTGCAGTTTAATGTGAGTGCGTAATTTGAAAACTCAACTGCTGTGCTTTTTTTTTTATTGTCAGAAGTAACCAACTTTCAGCTTTGTGTACATGTACACCTAGCTCTATGGACATGTACGTATGAATACAGCCTGTACATTCCTGTATGGTGGTATGGAGCATGTCAACAATGTGTGTGTGGAAGATCAACCTATAGTACACCTTATATAGATAATGTTTGCCATAAATACTGCAATCTGATTGGTTAGAGGAAGTGTTCTAGAAAATCATGTACTTACTTAGACAATCAGACAACACTTATACAATCATGTAGCAAAGATTAGATAGAGCATTCAAGCTAGATACTCATGGTTGCTATGATCTAGACACTGTTTAGGTGATTTAGAAGTCCTCAGGGCTAGTAGAACCCTCACTGCGTTTGGAATACTACAACCTTGTACTAACCTTTGGGCTTCTAAATCATGTAGAAACTTCCTAAACAGTGTCTAACTATTATGTACATGGCTATTGTGGTTGATAGCATTGAGTGGATATTAATTGTTTATAGGGAGTCAATAATTCTGTTAAACTGTTATAGTGTACTCTCTTCTAGTCTTCTCTTGCTTGCTTTGTCTGAGGCTATAATGATCAAAATCAGATTCATAGCTAACAGTGGTTGAAATGGTTCCAGTGTATCCAAGAGATTGTCTTATGGCCAGTGATGGTGAAACCTCTCTATCAGAATCTGTGATACCAGGGAGGAAGTAATGGAAGCCACCACCATTTCGGACAGATGTATCACAATTATAAGCACATCCTTTCGTTAGTGTTTTGTTTCAGAATCAATTTCATACTACTGTTATAGTAGTGTTAGTGTTTGTGATGACTTCATAATAATAGTCCTTATATAAAGGCGCATGATCATTAGATAAAGTAGCTAGCTATTACCGTATAGCAGGTAATTTTCGTGGGGGCAAAATGTTCGTGGATTTCGTGGTTAGCGACCTTACCTACCTTTACCTGCAGTGCAAGCAGAAAATATTACAAACGAAATGTCTCAATTGCGTGCATTGATGTCATTAATGTGTGTACTGCATGGAAACTGTTATAGTGCACGTCTCTTCTAGTCTGCACTTGCTAAGTATTGTATACTGCTAATTATTCATTAGATGAACACCATTTCATTAGTGTATTGTGTCAGTGTTGACTAATGGTTGTCAGTCAGACTATAACATGTATGCTTTTCTTTCGGTGAAAATCAGGTTGTTGGTTTTACATTCAATATGACTTCCTGGCATACAATGTTTTTGCAGATGATAGATTTGTATAGATTGTGGGCATGTTCTCAGTAAACCATTAGGTATGCTCGCCCATGCATAAATTAATTTATCATTGTTAATTCATATAATGATGGCCCTTATAAAGATGGTCATGAGATTCTAAAATCTCAAAGCAGTAAGTTATAGTAGAGCTATAGCTGTGACAGTCAAACAAGATGTATGCCAAACTTTGCTTGCTGTTTATCTCCTGCTTCCTGTCTTGCTCTCTGGCTAATGGTAGGTGGATGGTAGTGTGTGTGTGGATGAGTAAATCATGTACAGCAATTCCTTTAAAGCTCAGCAATGTCTTCGTGCAACCAATGGTAACAGAGATCTACCAAACTTTGTCAGACCAGGAGGTGGGGGAGAGCCACAGTTTAGAGACAACCCAATCCAGGCCATCATCACTAGCTACAGGTTCGACTGCTGTGGAGTGGTCACTGAGTGGAGAGCCTTTGTGGAGGGCAGTGGTGATAATCGACGTAATGCATACACCATCTCCTTCCAAGTGTGGAGACCCAACTCCCCCTCACCCATGGACACTGATGGCTGCTACACTATGCAAGGCAATAACCATTTCTCACCCATTCCACTGGCTGATCGCGACACTGATGACAGAGGAATAGTGACTGGGATACCACTAGAGAATGAGAGGGTTGAGGTCCAACCAGGAGATGTGGTTGGGTTCTATCTTGAGAGTAGTGACAATGGTGATGATGGTATCCAGTTTGCTAGAGATATGAGTCCTTACACTGATGAGAGAGTTTGGTTTGCTACTGATTCACTGACTTCTCGCCCTGAGGCAACTTGCATGTATCCTGTCGGCACATCTGGTCTACTCAGTTCCTCCACTAACCTAGCTCCACTCATCACAGCAACTGTTTGTAAGTCATAGCTGTATTATCAAGATGGGTACACAAATGCATCCCATGCAATGTCAGCTTCCAAGCATTTAGTGCACTGTGTCAGCATATACATGTACAGTTCTTGTTAGTACTCCCCCCATGCCATTCATGTGATGCTCACTGAAAGCTATACTTGTAGATCTACTTGGTAGTAACTTCCTTTGGTGAGCTGAGCACCAACAGCCCCCAATCAGCTAGTGTATACCTAATATAATTTTATGTCGCAGTATTAACTGTTTAGCAAAAGAAATAACATACTTATAACAACAGTCAGTGTTCTTTTGTTAACTTAATTAGGCTTTCTCCAGTTTATGCTTAGACTCTGCATGATTGTAAGTCAGCCTATATAGCGTGTGGTGTGGTACGGTACATGATAATTGTTGCGTTTGTTTGATGTATAGTTTTCAACACTATCAGGCTATAGATACTTTCAACATAACTTCTATTACCATATCTTTTTGCTCAACTACAAGTTTTGATGCTACATTTGCTATATCACACTCTTATCTACTCTTGTCAGTACCTATTGTAACCTTTAAGTACGTTGCAACCCCTGTTGTTGTGTGCAGATGATTGTGTGTGGGCAACTGCTATGCTTCCTTTAATTGTCAGAAGTAACCAACTTTCAGCTTTGTGTGCATGTACACCTAGCTGTATGGACATGTACGTATGAATACAACCTGTACATTCCTGTATGGTGGTATGGAGCATGTCAACAATGTGTGTGTGGGAGATCCCTATAGTACACCGTGCATGGCTGTTGTGGTTGAGTGTGGGTATTAATTATGAGTACTGCTTGATATAAAATTGTAGGGAATCTGTTGCAAATAATTCTAGGAAACTGTTATAGTACACTTCTCCTTCTATTGTATACTGCTGGGGATCACAGTACTACTCTAAGGCTATATAATGATAGGTGTAAAAAATCAAATTTATAGCTATAATGGCGGTTGAAGTGGCTCCAGTGTATGTATCCAAGAGATCATCTTATGACCGGTGATGGTGAAGCCTCTCTATCAGAATCTGTGATATATATACTGTTGATAGTAGTGCGTTATGATGACTTCTGTCCTTATAAAGAAATGATTATTAGAAGTAGCTAGCTTATAATAGTAGCTATGATATTCAGACACTAGCTGTGACAGTCGAACAAGATGTATGCCAAACTTTGCTTGCTGTTTATCTCCTGCTTCCTGTCTTTCTTTGTGGCTAATGGTAGGTGGATGGTAGTGTGTGTGGATGGGTAAATCATGCAGCAATTCCTTTAAAGCTCAGCAATGTCTTCGTGCAACCAATGGTAACAGAGATCTACCAAACTTTGTCAGACCAGGAGGTGGGAAAGAGCCACGGTTTGAAGATAATCCAATCCAAGCCATCATCACTAGCTATAAGTTCGACTGTTGTGGAGTGGTCACTGAGTGGACAGCCTTAGTGGAGAAAAATGATGAACCTGATGCATACACCATCTCCTTCCAAGTGTGGAGACCCAACTCCCCCTCACCCGTGGACACTGATGGCTGCTATACTATGCAAGGCACTAATGATTTCTCACCCATTTCACTGGGTGATCGTGACACTGCCAGAGGAATAGTGACTGGGGTACCACAAGTGAGTGAGAGGATTGAGGTCCAACCAGGAGATGTGGTCGGGTTCTATCTGGAGAGTAGTGACAGTAGTGATGATGGTATCCAGTTTGCTGGAAATGGAGACAACTCTAGTCCGTACACTGATGAGACAGTTTGGTTTGCTACTGGTTCACTGAGTTCTCGCTCTGAGGCAACTTGCATGTATCCTGTCGGCACATCTGGTCTACTCAGTTCCTCCACTAACCTAGCTCCACTCATCACAGCAGCTGTGTGTGAGTCGTTTGTGAAAACCATGGATATACAATGTCATGTGGTCCATGTTAAGTGTACAATTAGCCAAATAGCTAGATTTCCAATGCGCATTCTCTCCCAAATAAGCAAAAACCCACTTCCTGTGTTTTTGGCTTAAATATCCCACAACAATTGGCTAGCTCAGATATCATGTCAGTAGCTCATAGGAAAACGAACAACCATGCAAACAAGTAATCTAGTTCTGTGTCTTAGTTTCTTATGTCTGACATCAAATGGTGAGTTGAGTTGAAAATAAGGCTTCTAGCTATATAAGCTGTAGCATTTCTAGTTATAGGTGCTCCATGCAATGCAGCTCAGTTCCTAAGCAGTCTCCTAATATTCTTGCAACTACCATTATACCTTATAGCCCAAGAATGTCTTCTGGCTAGTGATGGAACCAGATCTCTACCAAACTTTGTCAGACCAGGAGGTAGGGAAGAGCCACGGTTTGAAGATAATCCAATCCAAGCCATCATCACTAGCTATAAGTTCAACTGTTGTGGAGTAGTCACTGAGTGGAGAGCCTTTGTGGAGGGAAGTGGTCGTGGGCACGTTGCTGATCAGCCCTACACCATCTCCTTCCAAGTGTGGAGACCCAACTCCCCCTCACCCGTGGACACTGATGGCTGCTACACTATGCAAGGCACTAACCATTTCTCACCCATTCCACTGGCTGATAGAATAGTGACTGGGGTACCACCAGATAGTGAGAGGATTGAGGTCCAACCAGGAGATGTGGTCGGGTTCTATCTTAAGAGTAGTAGAGAAGATGATGATGGTATTCAGTTTGCTAGAGATCAAGATAATGAATCAGAATATGATAGTGAATCAGTTTGGTACGCTACTGGTGATGTCACTAGTGGTGGTCAAACTTGTCTATTTCCAGTCGGCACAGGAAGAACTCTCAGTTTGTTTACTAACTTAGCTCCACTCATCACTGCAACTGTTTGTGAGTCAAAAATCAATCACAAATCCCTCAAAAGATGCGCTCATGCAATTTGTCATTTTGTATTAAAGCAAAACTTAACATGTGATTTCTTTCCTCCTCTACAGCATCCATGGCTTGCCCGGTGTCATCAACTGCCACAACTTCCACAATGATGGTGCAACGAACTCCCCTGGGTACTCCCGCCCCCACCCCCACTCCTTCCCCCTCCACCACCTCCACTTCTGACTCCACTTCCGACTCTACCTCCACCACTGACTCCACCTCCACCACCACCACTGAGTCCACCTCCGAGCCCCCTCCTGACACTAATGCTGCTACAACCACACAAGCTCCCCCTGCTCAGACTAGTGGAAACAGTGGCCTAATCGTAGGGTTTGTGGTGGCTCTACTAGTCATTATTGTAATTGCTGTGTCGGCCATTGTGATTGTTGTGGTCATCATGAAGAGGAGGCAGAGCAAGCAAGGCAGTATGGACACCACCGCATGGTCCAACCCAAGCTATGAAGATCGTGAGTTGCTACATTGATTAGTGCTTTGTTAACATTACATATTTACTATTCAACTTTACTGTTAATTGGCTCTAGGCCGTGATATTCATTTCACACAACAGTTGGTACTAACTATTGTGAAGCTCTAGCAGTAAGCACTAAAGCCCCTCTCTATAGTGATAGTGCAAAGCCCCTCTCTCTAGTGCAAGCCTGGCCTGTTATTAACTTTCCCATGCATGCTATTTGCATGCTATCATTTCCTGGCACAATTTTCAAACAACCTTGGCAACGTCAATCACAACAGTGAATGCCTCTATCTGCCTGCATGCAAGAGCCTAGTGTTGCCATTGGTAATGACTATACAATCTCACACGCTCACACACACAGCTGCGAACATTACCAAACCAACAAAGAAATCGAAGCAGAAGCCTAAAGCCAAGCCACTGGTGCTCAACGTGAATGGAGACAACTCAGTGTACGATGTTATAGGGGGTGACTATGAGGGAATCCCCCCAGCACTGGACTACACCTACCCCACACCCTCACCCACTGTGAAATATAATCGTAAATCGGAAGAAGTGTTTGTTTCTGATGGAAAGGGAGGAGCAGCGTATCACGATCAGGGACCCGATGTTGGGAATGTGTATGACTATTGTGGCAATGGATCAGTTTATCACACGTTGGAGTCCAGTGGTCAGTACGAGGACCAGGAGGAGTCTAATCAATACGAGGCTCCAACTCTACCAAAGTTTAGGGTAAGTACTTGGCTTTGTACAGACATTCTTGTAATTGACACCAAATACATGTAAGCTGGATTCCCTTTGAAGCATTGTGTTGTCACCATCTTTAGCTGCACTGTTAGTAGGTGGTAATTGTCTCTAATCAAATGTTGTGTTCTAGTGAACACATTGCTAATTGTGTCATTCAATCTCATCTGTTCCGTTTATCAGAAGAGCACTCTCAAGAACAGTCCATTTGATGGCCATGGCACCTACGTACCCACACTGGTGAGCAGCTGTACCTAGCAAAGCCACTGGAAATACGTGTTTATGGAAATGTGTTTAAAAATATGTGTACTGATATCTTGATTCCACATTCTGCACACATGTGTTAATGTATCTACCCCCATGCATGCATGCAGGCACAGCGCCAGATCATGGGGGCTCACTATGAGTTGCAGGAAGGAACTGAAAGTGTAAGCCTCGATGATAATATTAGTGTAACTGTACCAGTGATTGAGACAATTACTCACGGTGTTATGTGTTGACTGTGTGTGTGTGATTGTTGTGATGGTCTCCTTGGGTGACCTAATGTGTAGTGTGGGAGACAGTCTGCACTTCTGGCAGACACGGGTAGTAACATAATGAAACACAACATCTGCAGTGAAATAGCACGATTGTGATCTTCATTGTGTAGTTGACATGCCACTAATTTGTATTTCTATGATCTACAGACACAAACATACAACACTCTCAACTTCTTTGTGGAGGATCAGGTATTCTGGGCCCCTGCTGACACAGCTAATGACCTCTATCAGCAACTGGCTAGTAAGAAGTACCGGGAGATCCCTCGCACGGAAGTCACGTGAGTCCAGTCCCTCTATTTCTGTATAGTAATTATTGTTATGTATTTATTATTTGATTACTCATTCCCCCATCCACACATATACGTATTTAGTATCCTGGAGCAGTTGGGCTCTGGTCAGTTTGGACAAGTGTGTAAGGGCATATGGTCCATCTCTGGCAACTCTCTACAGCTGGCTGTAAAGACGCTCAAACCAGACGCTCCCTCAGGAGACAAAGTCAAGTTCCTCCAGGAGGCGGCCATCATGGGCCAGTTCCTGCATCCCAACGTGGTCAAGCTGTACGGAGTGGTCACTGTGGGGGAACCAGTGAGTGGGGCTGGCATGATAGTCGTGTATTCAACCACATGTTTTGAAAGGCCGTAACTTTAGTTATGATGGTCCAATGTCAGATTTTCTGAAAGCCTGAAGTGAGATTTTTCAAATGATGGGTTAAAATCAAAGGTCTATTTTGGGGGTGATTTCGGCAAAAAACCATGGTCTATAGGTGGGGGAAAAATCCAAAATTTGATCCGATTATAAAATCTGAGCTGAACATACCTTCTGAAAGAGCTCGCTGAGAGCTTTCAGAAAAGCATAAATTTTTTGAAATTGGACCAACTAATCAAAAGTTATGGGCAATTAGCTATAGAGTGTCCAGACTTATTGTATGATGTCATGCATGCGATAAGTCCAACTATCCGTATATGAGGTTGTTCTGTTTACTACTGCAATAGTGGCCCCATCCCGTGTGGTCTGGCCAAGCACTGTGGTTGAGTGCATAATGACCAGTAGCTACATATGGCCACCTATTGTGTGGGACTACACTATGTTTAAGTAGCTAGGCCCATATAACAACACACTTTAGTTCTGTCTTCTTAAAATAGGCTTCGTCCATTGCCAACAACTAGTGTAAGTAAGAAGCTGTGTATGGCCCACACACCACTATGTTTGGTTCTCTATTTGTATTCATTCTATTGTCCATGTGTTGCATGGTATGAGTGAGTGTTGCTTGTGTACAGGTGATGATATGCCTCGAGATTATGTCTAATGGAGATCTCAGAAGTTACCTCAGAAGCATTGATGCTGGGTAAGTGAGTGTTCATCATTATTGTGGTCAACCTCTAGCCAGATATCCCATAGCTCAACCTGTGTTTCAATACGCCACCTCTTTATTGCAACCACTGTGTTGGTCTACCCAACGATTATCCCGGCTATGTAGTAGGGTTCACTGTACTTATACGCATTATTGTAGTCTTATGTCACCCCATAATTATAGTCTTGTTTAGTAAATCACTATAGCTATACATTGTAATGTCTCTCCATTCAGTTCCAGCTCTTCAAGAAGCTCGCACGATCTTCAACTCTTGTTTCTGAGATTTGCCAAGGAGATAGCTGCTGGGATGGAGTATCTCTCAACCAAAGCGTTTGTGCATCGTGACCTAGCTGCCAGGAATGTGCTCATCAATGAAGCTCTGTCATGCAAGGTACACACATTAGTACAAACAACTGTTATTGGCAGCTCTAAACCTGTTGCTAAAAAACAACCGTTGCTAGTAGCAACAGTTAAGTGGTTTTGGCTACCGCCTGCTATTCTGCATTGAGCAACTATAGAGCATATTGTGTAGAGATAACATAAACACTGTATTATGCTGACAGTGCAATCGCATACTGTGTACACATTTATTGCTAGCACTTCAATTATTTCATATTGCCGGGATAGATTGGAGACTTTGGAATGGCCAGAGATCTGATGGATGATACCTACTACACTTCAAAGGGAGGCAAGATCCCTGTCAAGTGGACTGCACCAGAGGTACATAGCCTCTCATATAATGAACCTGCCAAAAGTGGTCCATAGCTACTGTTAAGTCTTAGTGCACCATTGCTTAAGATAATTGAACGCCCAGAAGAGAAGAAAAGTTGTATTTATTAACTAGCTCTTAGGAAGCCCTATCAGATAGTGTCTTATGATCAGCATTTTTATGTATTTAACTACCGGTATATCCATACACTCATGCAGGCTCTCTTGTACAAGAAGTACTCTACAGACAGTGATGTATGGAGCTACGCAATGGTGCTGTTTGAGATATGGTCTGTTGGTCAGAAACCATTCTCCATGCATACCAACAACGAGGTCCTCAAGCTCATACAGAGTGGGCACCTCCAGGCCCCACCCCCGGGATGCCCCCGGGAAATATACAAACTCATGGTCGACTGCTGGTAAGTGGAGTAGTAAACACATTTTTACTTTTAGTTTTTGTAAATAATCAGCCAACATAAATTATGATTGAGTACGTATGTCAAGACTTGGTAAAAAGTACAGCCATGTAGATTTCAGTGTAGATTGTCTGTTTTGTCATTTCCATAGGAACCCTGAACATCAGTACCGACCTAAGTTTGGTGAGATCAGCTCTCAGCTCCGTGCCCCTGCCACTAAGCTGCTCTACTGGTCTGCTCAAGACAGCAAGCTCTCAGAAGGGGCGGCTGTACTCGGAGCATCGCTGGAGGAGGGATACAAGCTGCACGACGATTTGAGAGAGAAATACAAACAATATGAATCCATTTGAACACTTATACATAAGTGCTTTGTTTATCTGTAATATAATATGTTTAACCGTCATTGCACTGTTGCCTTGTATATAGACCCCACACCTACTTAACTTATGCTCACTTTTTATCTCACACAAATTCTCATGCTTATAATAATATTATTGTGCGGCATTATCGAGTCAAAGTGAACAGAGTTCCCAGCTACAAAATAAAATGAAAGCACCACTGCCGCACGGGTGCATGCTGATGCCTCGGTGGAGGTGTCAAAGTTACATAAGCTAATGCCTCGGTGGAGGTGTCAAAGCTGTACTAAGTCTTAGCTTGAATGAATGCACCGCAGGTGCTGATGCCTTGGTGGAGATGCCAAAGCTACATAACATAAAGCTACTATAAATAGCTTTTATGCACATGTGATAAATAATTTAATTTTTTTGCTGCATGCAAAAACTCAGAGAGTGGGTAATGATCGACCATGATTGTTGTTAAAAACGATCGATGCCAAAAGTTCAAGGCATTAGCAGAGCCTAGCCTAGCCTCGATCCCAGGCCGCACTTCACTTATAGGGAGTGGCCAGAGCCGAGTTTTCGCTTTTATAACGGTTATAAAAGCGAAAACTCGATCCAGGCCGCACTTCCCACTCCCTAAGTGAAGTGCGGCCTGGGATCGAGGCCACCTCTTGCAGCTACCAATAGAGCGTTCTACTTCTAGTGCAGAGCTAACTACTAAGTAGAGTAGCAACACTCGGTAAACAAGTTTGGCTACGTGCTCTTCTGAAAAGGCTGCAATGGCATTCCAAGTAAGCAAAACTAGGCATAACTCGAGAACGAAGCATTATTTTGCAAATCCACGAATTAAAATCCAAGTAAACATGACTAGAAGCCTATAGAAGCTCTTACTTGCACTTGATTCATCCTTGAGCAGCTGTAACAGTCTACACACACAGACACACAAACCATAGATTGAAGAGTTAGACTCTTCAATCTATGCACAAACACACTACCGTATACCTCGCTTGCGCATGCGCACCGAGGCATAATCACCGTGCATGATCGAGAGCTGTGCAGTATTGGATCTTTATACCAGTTATACAGTTATACAACATAGGTATTTGCTTGCTATTATACCAGCTATACTGTATAATATACTGTATAATCTAAGTATATTTATGAATTAACCGAGCCTTTTGTATCCAGCTGTCTCCTGTTAGTTTATGAGTCGTATAGTACTATAATAATATGATTACTATACCTGCTACACCAAAACAGGAGTAAAAAAACAAAGGCAAATGCAGCAATAACTCGAAGTTTGCGACTAATCTTAAGTTTCTCTCATTGTTTCTAGTATGATTATGCCACTCAGTTTCTAGTTTCACTGGGTATTTTTAGCATCCTTTACTACTATAGTATATATATATGGAGTGCTAAAATCGTTTGCAGTCTTTTGACTTGGCTGAATAGCTACTCTTCTCTGCAAGTTTCCGTATATCTCTCCATGCACGCACATTTCCTCCGTAAAACATTATGATGCGTGTCCAACCTCCTCTGCCCTAACTCTATATCCTTATCCCTAACTCCTATACAGCTAACTCTATCCCTATCCCTAACCCCTCCTAAACCTAACTATTACATACCCTGTTGGTGCATACATGTTATACCTTATTACGTAATATTTACTACAATTTAAACCATAATTTGCTGCTGTCAAGTTGTACTTTTGGACTCTAGCATTTAGCCTCACTATTGTTAACATTTCCTCTCTTTGTTCATGTGAGCCCCACCCAGGGCCTCCATCACTGTATTTTGTGCTCCTGCAGCCATTTTGTACTCACTTTGCTCTCTATCTAAGAATTGTTGGCACAGCAATAGTGAAGTCAATTTGCATGAATGCTTGCTATAGTTTAGCTACAGTATTTCAATTGCATATAGCGGAATAGAACCTGTTTCTATTTAGATCTAGCCTGTCTAGTATCACTTATCTAACTATTTGTCTATACCGAGAAAGGGCTCAAACATACCCCTACCCTAACCTCAAGTAATCATTACAGTTATACAAGTTATACATTTCACAAATATATTGTATAGTGTATAACTGTGTATAATTGTTCAACATTCATTGTATAATTGATGTATATTTCTGTATAATTATACAAGTTATACAACACATTCGGAATGAAAACAAAAAATAAATATTTTTTACTATAATATTATTATTATGTCGGCACCACTATACAGTTATACCTATTATTGTATATTTGAGTATAGTTGGTAGAAATTTTCACCACTATACAGTTATACAATATAGTGGTTGTATAGTTGTGTATAGCTGTATAAAGATCCAATCCTGCACCCTTATGGCATGATGCTGACTGCTGAGGAAAAGGATGACCTGATAAAGATCCAATCCTGCACCCTTATGGCATGATGCTGACTGCTGAGGAAAAGGATGACCTGTTTTTAGGTACAATTCCATGCCTGTAAGGCCTAGTTTCGAATACCCGCCTCAACCTAAAAGCTTGTAGGTAGACTATGTAAGGCCACTACAATGTAGCACTAAACTGAAACAGGAACGCACTAAACAACGGAAATGAAACCAATAATGACCTCGCAAGGACCACGCCCGTTTATATATATAAAGCTTTACAGTATGACTTTACATTTACACAAAGTGAATAGATTGTTGTGCTTCAGAAATTAAACATACAGACAGGAAGTTCCTAGAAGGAACACCTGACTAGATCTACATAAAATGTATACATAATTATACAGTTATACAGAGCAACAGGGACAGACTAGGTGATAAGTGCTGTTTAGTGGCCCTACAAGTGCCTGCTCCGGTCCTGCTCAACTGATTTGAGCCCTGCCCTTCCCAAAATCCTAGCTACGTCCATATATCTACTGCAATGGAAACTGGAATCAAAGGTATTGCTACATACTTGGTTGACTATAAGTATGTACTCTAGTCTACAAGTTTTAAACCCTTAGTGTAAGTCTTATGTATGTGCTGGTGTATATACTTGGCACACTACTCATTACATGTCATTGAATGTGTGTCCTTTGCATGCAGTAGAGACATCAAGGCGATGCACACCGCTGGGCCAAAGATGTCAGCTCCATCTCAACCTCTTCATTGTTGCCTTCATGCAACTACTACTGGCCATCATATTTTCCACTCCTATCTCATCATTCTACCTCTTTGTGACAAGTCAACCTCCATCCTCTAACAACACTGACGAGATTGTGAGTGGCTCAGTTGATTGTTCGAAACCTCCCTCAGGCTCCCTGTCACACACACCACACTCACCACACTCACCACCCACACCACACTCACCACCCTCACCCACCACCCACACACATGCAGGTGGATTGGCAGGGCCTGGGGCAATCAGACACCTTCTACTCCTGGGTCATAACACTCCTTGGAATAGCCATCCTCTCCACTTCTCTGGTTCTAATGTGTCTACCATTCCTTTCATTTTTTCGAGTTTTGATGGTGTTCAATTTTCTCATCCTTATCACAAGTGGTCTCACCTATGCATTAGCGTTCAGACCCTGGGTCATCTTGGCTTCATATTGTATTCGTGGTGTTGGATTCAGCATGTCCGAAGTGTTGGTGATAGGTTACATCAGTGTCACTCCCAGATTACTGCCTCGGGTGGACAACAAGAGAAGAATAAAATCTACGTTCAGTGTCAAGGACAGATATCTTGCAATTACCCTCATGTTTCGAGCAATTGGGTGGCCCATAGGACTAGGTTAGTTGAAATGTACGGTGACTGTACACTATAGTTAGTGTTTTCAAATACACTCTTCAAAGTTGCACAAGTTTCTAAATTGCAATTTCATGATTGCAGGTATTGCAGCGCTGATGGCACAGTACAGGGACACAGTGGACCAGTTTCGATGGCCAGGGTGGGCTAACGCAACAGTTAGTATTCTGTATGCATTTATCTTCTTCATCACGTTTCGTAAAGTGGAGAGTGGTACTGCCAAAGCTGGAGAAGGGAGATCTACTACAACATGGTGTCACTGTCAGTGTGTGTTCTTCAAGGACCATCTTTCTACAGACAAAATGAAGTCAACGCTCAAGAAAATACGACTAAGAAATGTCTTAGTAAGTATCCCTAAACACAACGAAGCATAATCCATAAAGAAAATTGACAGGCTATATATACCACGTACATGTGCTGTGCGTCCTAGTGTAATTAACCATGCAGCTATAGAAATACAATTTTCAATGTCTTCTTTCCCAATGTATAGGTGTGCGTGTACCTGGCTTTGTCTGGGCACCTAATGACGTCCACTGGCTCTATCCTCGGCACCCTCGTACCTCCCATCCTTAGTGACCACTTTGGATTTGATATTGACTTCATCTCTTACTTTACACTCGGTGTCTTGGCTACTTCATTCGTTGGTGCTATAATACTGTGAGAACAATGGAGCTGATCTAATAGACTAGCGTGCATGTTCGTCTGATGCAGTATAACACCATACTTGTCTAAGACATTGTCTTCCATGTTGTGCTAGAATGTATGCACCTGAATGCACAATAATTGCTCTATTTTCCCTACATAATTTATATAGGATTGTCCTAAAATGCCTGAGGGTGAACAATCGTTATTTGTTTGCTGTGGTACTTGCAGCTAGTATATGCGGGACTGTTCTGGCATCTGATTGGCAGGCTATTGGCGAGGATCCATGTACATTGTCAGGTTTCAATTCAAGCCAGCATTTTGAACCACCTGAAGCTCTGTCTGAGCTAAGAGATGTGTGCTTGTCTCAGAATGGAGATTGTTACTGGAACCAAGATTCAGAGCTGACAGGAACTTATTGCTCTCTTTGTCGGCCAATATGTCGCTCAACTTCCATGACCATCAACCTTGCTCAGTTCTGTGTAGCAGTGGTCCTGATTCACCTGTCCGGACTAATTGGTTGGACGGCCATTTTGGGAGTGGCCACAGACTACACCCCTCATCACCTTCGGGTGAGTACACTAGCTTGTCTAATTCACCTGGTTCCCATGCACCGGGCCTCATAATGTGTACTTACAATGATGTTTGTCAAATTACTGGTTTTTCTGTAGAGTGTGGTTGTTGCACTAATGTTCATGATGGATGGTGCTTCATGGCTGCTAACACCTCTGTGGAGTAAGTTGCATGACAATGCTAATAATTATAAAGATTAGTGGCAAGTCTCTTTAGTGATATGTCTTAGTGGTGTTCCCTTAATGGCGTCCACCATGGAAGCTGGGCATAATAAAATTAGTATGCAGCCAGTCCCAAATCCTAGCCCTCAATATAATGCAAGTTTCAACTCATGTTAAATAACAAGCCCACCTAATTATCTAACATACAACCACTGTTGAGAAAGCACTGATGTCGATGCTCCCGTATTCTAACACTACCCCCTCACACACATGCAGGTATCTCCATATATAACCTGGTAGGCAGACGGACGTTTGCACCAATGTCAGTGTGGAGTGGGATGCAGCTGGTCAGTCTCATCGGACTACTGCTGCTCTACAAACTGTTGGGACCTATCAAGAAGCCACAAATGACTTAAATTTATGCCTGATTTTTTATTTCTTCAACAATTGGTGCAATAATTAAATGATGTGTCACAAATTTGTCAAGATGAGATGACGTGTAAAAAAATAATGCAAATTGCTTAAGAATTGTGTGAGTTTTTGCATAATTATTATTATTTTCGGTTAATGATTAGATGGGCGTGACCGTCTAATCGACAGGTGCAAGGCCAAGGGAAACCATAGGGGTAGGAAGATGTTTTACCTAAGGGGGGCAAACAATATGTTATACCAATATCACTGAGACACAATTTAAAATTCTCCAAAATATCTTTGTCTTCTAGAATTAACAGAAATAAAATCCTTCGCTATAGCTAATAAATCTATCCTGTCTGTCCTATGTTTGTGTACATAAAGCAAAAAAAGATTGTTAAGTCTACATTCAGTCATTGTGCTCCTCAAGAATGTTTTGAGCCTTCGCAGTGCTGAAAACGATCTTTCGGCTGAAGCTGTTGTTACAGGGAAGGTAAAGTACAATGAGAGTAGCATAAACACTTCAGACAGCATTTTCTTGTAAATATGATTGCTATTAATCGCTTGAGCTATAGTCCTTATATTTGTCACAGTTGTTACTTGTGGAGTAGCTTGCTTAACCATATCAGCAACTAGTGCAAGATGTGTACACAAACGTTTCAAATCAAAGTCCTTCTCAAGGAAACTTTTTACGGAGGGAGGAAGGATCTCAATATCATATGGTCTTCCATTTGCAGCATTCAGCAGGAGTATTTCAATTTCTTTTATAATTTTCATATCTTTCTGATCAAATCTTCTATCGATCTCACCTCCAGCAAGTTCTAGTACTTCATAATACGCACGTCTAAACCTTGACTTAGGGTCTGTGTATTGGTGTGCAGTACTTCCAGTATTATACCTCTTGGGTAATTTCCTTTGGCGAGGCAATTTGGGCTCTTCAGTGAAATGCTTGCTTTCCTCACATACTGAACTATAAAACTGATCAAATTTAGATTCAGTCCGAAGAGCTTTTAGGTGGGATGCAAGTAGACTAGCACCTGTAGTTGCTTCCTGAATTGTTAGGTCCACTGCTTGCAAGTTAATGGACAACTGCTCAGAAGCAGAAAATACCAAGTAAGCAAGTTTCAGTGCAAAGTACGTGTCAAAGCATTCCATACGCCCAAGTAGACCGTTGGCTTTTGCTGCGTACTCATCATGGCCTTTCTGAATAATTTCCAAAGCATCAATCAACACCTGATAATTTCTCAAGATAGAATTTATAGCAGTATGACGAACAGTCCAGCGTGTGGGACAAAGCACTCTCAGTGATGGAGTACTCCCATCTCCTTGTAGAGCAATATCTTTACGGAGTGAATCGAACAAGGATAGCCGCTTGGGAGAAAAGCGTATGAGCTGTACAAGATTGTATATGAAATCCATTACATTCCTGACCAGTTCAGATTTGTTTGTAACATCTTTGAGGACGAGATTAAGATTATGAGCTAAGCAATGAACATACAATGCCTCAGGAACTTCAGATTTCATTAGGGCTTGTACACCATTTCTTATCCCACTCATTGTAGAAGCACCGTCGTATGCTTGACCTCGTATTGAACACAAAGGTAAGGTACATCTAATTAGAATGTCCTTGATAGCAGAGAAAACAGTACAGGCTTTAGTATCAGGTAATTGAAACAATCCTAATCCATCTTCATGAACATTTAGATCTTCATCAATCCAGCGAACAGAGAGACACATTTGCTCTTGGTGGGATACGTCAGTGGCTTCATCAGCTAAGATTGAATAAAAACGACTCTCTTTCACATGTGACAGTATATCTCTAAGTACAAACTGCCCCATTTTGGTAATAATTTCATTCACAATCTCGGGCGAAAGATAATCACGCTGTTTAAGCCATCTCAGCATTTTTTTATCTTCTTCAGCCCTAAGTAGAAGAAGTTGGGCTAGATTTCCTTCAGGATCATCACCGTCATGTTTTCCACGAAGAGGCAATCCTTGTCTTACAAGGAACTTAATGGTAGAGAGTAGTTTCATAAGCATTGTTCTATGATAAAGTTGATCAGTTGCAAGCTGTGTGCTCAGCAGAGTGTCTACCCTCACACCTGTAGATCTCTTCAGCACAACTTCTTTATGCATGTTACTATCTTCGTGAGCACGAAACCTGTCTATGGCTTTCTTAAAATTGTTGAAACCATCTTCCACGAATGCTGGCTGATACTTCCTTGTAGGAGTCACACTCAGCAAATTGTTTGCCTTAGCAGCTCTGCACAAATAGCAAAATATTTTCCTATTTTCTGAACACACAGTTATCCATGGGTAGAGCTCATACCATCTCGTCAAAATAGGTCTCTCATCCTTCACAGCTGGTAGCTGAGGTTGAAAAGGAATGTTAATGTCTTTACACCCCTGGCAATTGCAAGCAGCTTGGGTACTCGAAGCTTCAGACTCTATGGGTATAAAACATTCTCATTAAATCATGTCACTACATAGCTGTAAGGCTAGAGAGCATTGTCAATTTGAGCAAGCTGTTTAAGCTAGATAGCTACATTTAAGCTTATACTGGGGCTATAATTCACTTACCTGCTTGATCCAAAGAAGCACTGGTAGTACTACTGTCAGACAGACTTGAAAAAGTAATCTTGGCCTGATACATTGTTATTTTTGCCACATGCTCACAATATTTTTTCAATTAGAGAGCAGTGCTGGCTAAGGGGGGCGAAAAAGCAAAATATTTGGCTGAGGGGGGCAACTGCCCCCCTTGCCCCCCTGGTTCCTACGCCTATGGAAACTAATGGAAACTGAACCAGCTATCAAAGGTATTGCGACTTGGTTGACTAGTACAGTACTCTGTCCGTAGTTTCTTATTAACCCTTAGTGTATGTATGTGCTGGTGTATATACTTGGCACACTACTCATTACATGTCATTGAATGTGTGTCCTTTGCATGCAGTAGAGACATCAAGGCGATGCACACCGCTGGGCCGAAGATGTCAGCTCCATCTCAACCTCTTCATTGTTGCCTTCATGCAACTACCACTGGCCATCATGTTTGCCACTCCTATCTCATCATTCTACCTCTTTGTGACAAGTCAACCTCCATCCTCTAACAACACTGACGAGATTGTGAGTGGCTCAGTTGATTGTTCGAAACCTCCCTCAGGCTCCCTGTCACACACACCACACTCACCACCCACACCACACTCACCACCCTCACCCACCACCCACACACATGCAGGTGGATTGGCAGGGCCTGGGGCAATCAGACACCTTCTACTCCTGGGTCATAACACTCCTTGGAATAGCCATCCTCTCCACTTCTCTGGTTCTAATGTGTCTACCATTCCTTTCATTTTTTCGAGTTTTGATAGTGTTCAATTTTCTCATCCTCATCACAAGTGGTCTCACCTATGCATTAGCGTTCAGACCCTGGGTCATCTTGGCTTCATATTGTATTCGTGGTGTTGGATTCAGCATGTCCGAAGTGTTGCTGATAGGTTACATCAGTGTCACTCCCAGATTACTGCCTCGGGTGGACAACAAGAGAAGAATAAAATCTACGTTCAGTGTCAAGGACAGATATCTTGCAATTACCCTCATATTTCGAGCAATTGGGTGGCCCATAGGACTAGGTTAGTTGAAATGTACGGTGACTGTACACTCTTCAAAGTTGCACAAGTTTCTAAATTGCAATTTCATGATTGCAGGTATTTCAGCGCTGATGGCACAGTACAGGGACACAGTGGACCAGTTTCGATGGCCAGGGTGGGCTAACGCAACAGTTAGTATTCTGTATGCATTTATCTTCTTCATCACGTTTCGTAAAGTGGAGAGTGGTACTGCCAAAGCTGGAGAAGGGAGATCTACTACAACATGGTGTCACTGTCAGTGTGTGTTCTTCAAGGACCATCTTTCTACAGACAAAATGAAGTCAACGCTCAAGAAAATACGACTAAGAAATGTCTTAGTAAGTATCCCTAAACACAACGAAGCATAATCCACAAAGAAAATTGACTGGCTATATATACCACGTACGTGTGCTGTGCATGCAGTCCTAGTGTAATTAACCATGCAGCTATAGAAATACAATTTTCAATGTCTTCTTTCCCAATGTATAGGTGTGCGTGTACCTGGCTTTCTCTGGGCACCTAATGACGTCCACTGGCTCTATCCTCGGCACCCTTGTACCTCTTATCCTTAGTGACCACTTTGGATTCGATATTGACTTCATCTCTTACTTCACACTCGGTGTCTTGGCTACTTCATTCGTTGGTGCTATAATACTGTGAGAACAATGGAGCTGATCTAATAGACTAGCGTGCATGTTCGTCTGATGCAGTATAACACCATACTTGTCTAAGACATTGTCTTCCATGTTGTGCTAGAATGTATGCACCTGAATGCACAATAATTGCTCTATTTTCCCTACATAATTTATATAGGATTGTCCTAAAATGCCTGAGGGTGAACAATCGTTATTTGTTTGCTGTGGTACTTGCAGCTAGTATATGCGGGACTGTTCTGGCATCTGATTGGCAGGCTATTGGCGAGGATCCATGTACATTGTCAGGTTTCAATTCAAGCCAGCATTTTGAACCACCTGAAGCTCTGTCTGAGCTAAGAGATGTGTGCTTGTCTCAGAATGGAGATTGTTACTGGAACCAAGATTCAGAGCTGACAGGAACTTATTGCTCTCTTTGTCGGCCAGTATGTCGCTCAACTTCCATGACCATCAACCTTGCTCAGTTCTGTGTAGCAGTGGTCCTGATTCACCTGTCCGGACTAATTGGTTGGACGGCCATTTTGGGAGTGGCCACAGACTACACCCCTCATCACCTTCGGGTGAGTACACTAGGTTGTCTAATTCATCAGGTTCCCATGCACCGGGCCTCATAACGTGTACTTACAATGATGTTTGTCAAATTACTGGTTTTTCTGTAGAGTGTGGTTGTTGGACTAATGTTTATGATGGATGGTGCTTCATGGCTGCTAACACCTCTGTGGAGTAAGTTGCATGACAATGCTAATAATTATAAAGATTAGTGGCAAGTCTCTTTAGTGGTATGTCTTAGTACGTGGTGTTCCCTTAATGGCGTCCACCATGGAAGCTGGGCATAATAAAATTAGTATGCAGCCAGTCCCAAATCTTAGCCCTCAATATAATGCAAGTTTCAACTCATGTTAACTAACAAGCGGCCCACCTAATTATCTAACGTACAACCACTGTTGAGAAAGCATTGATGTCGATGCTCTGGTATTCTAACACTACCCCCTCACACACATGCAGGTATCTCCATATATAACCTGGTAGGCAGACGGACGTTTGCACCAATGTCAGTGTGGAGTGGGATGCAGCTGGTCAGTCTCATCGGACTACTGCTGCTCTACAAACTGTTGGGACCAATCAAGAAGCCACAAATGACTCACAAACTTGTGCCTCTTTAGTATTTTGTGTGTTTCCAAGCAAATTGTAACAAAATGATTGAACAGATATTTGAGATGGTTATGTACAAGTGTGCAGACTGGTAGTGCTATGGCTATGAAGAATTGCCAATGAGTGGCTTTTGGTATGTTCTTTGTAGTTGCAAGTACAGATTGTTGGCTTCTCTTAGAGGTGCAGCCAGTACATGAGCTCTCCTGTCAGGGATCATGTCCCCAGCATGCCAGTGGGTGAGGTTCTCAATAGGAGAGTCAAGATATGTGTGGATACTGCCAAATGTTGGCCTTTTGCTGGCATCAGGATTCCTGCATATAAACACAGGGCAGTGTGTAGAGTCAAATCATTGCTACAATTAACACATTATGTTAGACAATTTTATTACTTGCTAAATGTACCAGAATACAGCTGCAATTGAACTGACCAGCACTCCACCATGAGATGGTATATAGCCCTGGGGCAGCCTGGTGGTGGGGCCTGACAGTGCTTGCTGCTCACAAGAGCTATCACCTGTACACACGGCACACAATCATTAGAACAGACAAAAACAAGTGTTTAAGCTGGCGCTGTGCTAATGCCTCTCACCATGTTTTTGCTTTCGCTCAAAAGTATTAGAGTGTTATATTAGTTTCTATAATGAATTTTATATTAAAGTTAGCTTATCTATATAAAGTCACTGAGAAGAAAAGACTTATTTACATGCATCTATTGTTGGTATTATGTGGCTTACCAGGACCTCAAGAAAGAAGAAAATTGATTCTTCCAGGATCAGTGTATATAATATTAAGAAGAAAAGACTTGTGTACATGCATATTGTTATCTATTATTATTGTTATATGGTAGTGTTTTGTGGCTTACCAGGCCCTCAAGACAAAGATGATTCTGCCAGGAGGATCTGGATCTGGATCTTTTTCTCACACATGGGGAATGAGCGCGCATGCGCATTACATCCACAGGAATAATTAAAGGGTGTGTCCAAAGAGATCAATTTCACAAATGGCTACTGCTAGCTAGCTGTTTTAAGATATATTTTCTGAGTAATGTAGCTAACAAAAAGCTAGCGCTTTAGTGCAAGGCTAACTCATATGTTAAATAGAAAGTTTGTGCGGACAGATGATGCTATGAAAGATTCTGAAGAGACTGCAACAGCCTTCAATGTGAGTCAAACTAGCCATAACTCGAGAAAGAAGCTTTAGTTTGCTAATCCACGAATCAAAATCCAAGAGAACGTGGCTAGAAGCCTATAGAAGCTGTTAGCTTTCGTCGAATTGCAACCGTTGAGCAGTTACAGCTGGAACACACACACACACACACACACACACACACACACACATACACAGTCAGCTTTACCGTATCCCTCGTGCGGCTACGCCTCGAGGCATAACAACAATAAACTACCATATCTAGTAGCCATGACGACTTACAATAGGGTTGGTGAGTTCGTTGAAAGGTTTCTCTCCAATTGACCATATCTCAAACAATACCATCCCATAACTCCACACATCACTGGACGAGGAAAACTTGTTGTAGTTCAATGCCTGCAGATAAGCAAAGAGATGAAGCCATATTAGTATAGACTAGGTAAACATAATTATCATTACTTTTAAAAAGCTGAAACTTGATTGTGAGAATGCACAACCTAACTCAAGAAGTTTGCTATCAAAACAGTGAAAAAGGCTTTTTTTACAATCACATGTACTTATACCTATACTATTCTGCAAACGCATAATTATTATGTACCTCTGGAGCTGTCCACTTGACAGGTATGATTCCACCATGAGATTTGTAGTAATCATTCTCAACATCTCTGGCCATTCCAAAGTCTCCAATCTGAAATATTAGGAACAGGTAAAGATCATTAACCAGAAAAACTAAATATGAACGAAATGCCTTGATTAAAAGTCGCCCTCATATCCATACAGTGTTATTTCCCTCACCTTGCATGTCAGGTCATTGTTGAGCAGAATGTTGCGTGCAGCAAGATCTCTGTGAACAAAATTCTTCTTTGATAAGTAGCCCATTCCATTAGCAATGTCCTTAGAGAACTTGATGAACAATTGTGGCACCACTTCAGGCAGCTCTCTCTTGCTCACTCTAGGAGGGGATGGGGGGAGGTTGTGTCATATTGTACAGCCTACTAGCCTAGCAACAGTGGAGTGTAAGGGTACCCATTTAGTCTATGACAGCAGTCAATTCTAAGCCACTTCCTGAAAACCAGCCACAACCATTATACAAATTGTCTGCCACTTACTTTGGATGCAGTTTCTGTAAGAAGCTCCTCAGGTCGCCTTTGACCATGTACTCCAGTATCACTAGTGCCTATGTGGGCAGAAAATAATAATACATGACGAAGGAGGACCCAGCGTTAAATAGAGCATTTTTGAACGACCATAACTTTAGTTTCGTTGGTCCAATAACATGATTTCTGACAGCTTAGAGTAAACATATCTACAGTGTACCCCCACTCACTGGCTCCCCCACAGTGACGACCCCCAGCAGTCGCACCACATTGCAATGAGCAAACTGTCCCATGATGGCTGCCTCCTGGAGCAGCTTGATCCTCTCTAAGTCAGAACAAGCCTTCACTGCCTTAATGGCCACCTCCACTGGCTGAGGGTTTACCTCACTCTCCCATAGTCCGATGCTCACTGTGCCAAAGTGACCCGAACCAATCTGCCTGGTCACTCTGTGCGTGTGGGGGAGGGGGAGTAGAGTATTAATTACACAAACATTCACACTGTCACAGTTTAACCAGGACAGCCAACTATTGCATGGACCAGTGTCTGCAGACAAAATGAAGGAAGCATTCTTAAAGACAAGAAAGCTATATTATGGTGTAACTTGAGTGCTTTTTGTTTGTGTACATACATTTCTTTGAGGGATACCTTACAGGGGCAATTGGTGTGTGTGTGTGTGTGTGTGTGTGTGTGTGTGTGTGTGTGTGTGTGTGTGCATATTCATTCAGCTACCCACTGGAAACGCCAACAAAAATGTTCATTAGAAACAGAAGCCAACTCACTCACTATTGCATTAATGTGCATTCCAGATTAATCAAAAGTGTGTTGTCATCAAAGCAACTATTGGCACAACAACTAATCAATCAACGAAATACCTATTCTGAAATGACACATAGCTAGAGAAATGTTTAAACTAGACGCTGTGGCTCCTGCTATGTGTATGCATGGTAGCAGGAAGGCATTGCATAGACTACACTACAGGTGACTGGTACACAGTGAGGACAGAGGCTATAAGCATACGCCCTAGTTGAGAGGTAATTTACTTCAAAGAAAGAAAGAATATTTGAGGCTTGGCAGTGTATCTGCAAGTTTTCACATTACACGATTGGTAAACAATTATGAATGTTGACACAAACTGGTCAAGAAACCACAGCAAAAGATCTCAATCACTTTGAGCTCTAATTGTCATAAATTAGAACAGTCATTTTTAAGGACAATCATATGCCACACCTAATAGCCGCTAAGTGTCTGTTACCACTCCTAAGACAGATGCTAGCACGGATACACACTCTGGTTCTCCCTCACCTTATCTCAGAGCGTGGCAGCTCTCTGTACTTGTTCTCAGAGAGTTGTGTATAGAGGCCTGACTCGGTGGTGGCTGGAGCCCAATAGGTCTCCCTCTCCTCAAAGAACCTCAGACGATCGTACATCATCTCCTGTGGTTGTGGGTGTGGTTAGGTTTGGGGGGTGGTTAGGTAGGAGGATATACTTACAGAGTCTTGTTGGAAATCATCCTGCATTTCATAGTGGCATGAGTTAGCCATTCTCCGTTGATCCTGCAAACACAATGTTCATGCAATTATTCAACCACTGCATATAACTCTCAATGAACGTAATTATAGAATAGCTATATATACAGATGCACACCTCTGTTGGTACATAGGTGTAGTTGCAGCTCAACTCCATGCTACTCCAGAGGCCATCAGGGTCAGAGTACGAATGGTCGTCACTAAGTGCCCTGCTCCACCTCTCCCTCGGCCCAGGCACTAGAGACCCACTCAGATCAAACTGAGGACTTCCTTCATGAGGGAGCAGCTTGTCATACTTCAATGATTGCACAAATTCTTCTTTTGTATCAGTTGGACTGTCAGGCTCTGCATAATCGTGGGAGGTCTCCTCCCTCTTGTTCACACGAGTTCTCACCCACCCCCCACATGATTGTGCTCTGCGTCGGTCCTGAAGGGGAGTGGAATCAGTTGATGCTTCTAGTACCGAGTAGCGATGTGTCTCGTTAGAGGCGCCCCCTCGTGATCTCGACTGACCCCTCGGGGGAACAGGGGGGGCTTGAATACCCGTACAAAGTTTTGTCGAGGGTCCAACACTTCTAGCTCTGTGGGGGGGCTTACAGTTTGGTGGAGACAAGCGATTATTTTGTAGAGCACTAGTTGAGAAGACACGCTCATTTCTTAAGTGCTCGTGGCTGCTTGTGCTCTGAGTGAGTGGGGAACTGCTTGTATTCTCGTATAGCGGGAAGAAGGAGCTGAAGATGCCTCTGTGCGATATCTCTCCATTTATGTAGTGATGGTTTGCATTTCTCTGATGAGGGTGTCTTTTTGAGACAACCTCTGTGCTGCGTTCAGCTGCTGAGATAGAAGCAGTGACATTGCGTGTTGTCCTGCTGTCTGCAAAGTGAGCAAATTTGGCAAGGATGCACACTTATACCTTCTAGTATACACAGTTGTGGACTATTACATTGCATGGGGGATATTAAACTTGAAGGCATACTATAGCTAAGATTGTCCTGTAATGCAGTCTCCTAAGCCGCTAGCTCTATGATCTTAAGATAAATAGGTAGCCAAGAGATAAAGTGGGAGCATCAATAACTTGGCTGGTAAAATAGTTCAGGAATGGTCAAGTACAAGTGTTACTAGTCAGTCTAATGAGCTAAGACCACTCCTTGTGACTTAATATGATCTCACCACCTTAAAAAGCTGTTAGAAATGCACACCTATATCCCCTACTATAGCCTTCAAACAACCAAGAAGATTTGGCTGTACTTTCAGTTGCTTAAGAGTGCACACTGTACATACACACTGCCTCTATCACAAGGGCCAAGCCCAAAACACACTTTTTACTGCATGTAGATCTTGAGAGACTAAATGCATTCTAGGCCAGAAATTAGAGCTGTAAAGTTTTGGGTTAGAAAAATATTAGTATACCTTATAAGCTCAAGCAGAACTATTGTGTCTTGAGGATACCAAACATTAGCAAAACAAACACTCCACTCCAAGTGTAATTAGTGCGATGGGGTGAAAATAGTATATTACATGACTATAGAGCATTTGCAAGGCATCTATTGCTAAACAGCTGTACTAGCCACTCACCTACTGAGGCTGACAGTTCCGGCACTCTTGGTGGTGAGTTGGATACCAGACTTGCAGATTGTTCCACTTTGACTCCCTTTGTGCGCAGACAGAAGACAAGCACAAACACGAGCACTACCAGGATCACTAATAACAGTACTCCAACAATTATAAACGCAATAGCCTCGGGCGAGATCTTTATCACATATCCAGGTGGTGGTGGTGGGTTTGGTGGGCCACTGGTAGTGTTAGTCTGTGTGGAGTGTGTGGTTGGTGGAGGTGTGGGCGTGGGGGTGGGGGTTGTGCAGGGAAGAGACGGTGAGATTGGCAATAGTGGTTGGCCAGTCATTCCACTGCGCTTTGTTCTTTGGATCCTTGGGCAGTTACTGAAATTGGCTTTGTGGCAAAATGCTTTCATCTTTGAGAGCTGCTCTTCAGCCAAACTGAAATTTAACGTCTTTTCTGCAATGAAAAATGAAAATGAAATGAGAATGTTAGGGAAGCTGCATACGTAGTATTTGCGCCTACTTACTTATAGTAATGCCATAACAGAGCCTATTATGCTGCTAGGAGGGAACACTGACTGCTCAATTTGTTGAGGACATATGTTAGCCAATGGTATGCACGGTGACTAACGTGTAAGGTGTGTGTGTGTAGGTGCACTGGGTGTTTAATAGTTGTGTATATGGGATCAGAGTGCACACATTACTGAAAGTTGCTAAATGGTATTGTCTACAGTTCTAGTCATGCAGGCATGCATCACACTAAAGTAAACATTAGCAGTAATTACACTAAACAAGCCAAACACTCACCAAACACAGTGGTGGTGATGAAGAGGGAAACGTTGTTGAGCATCTGCACTCTTTCATCACACAGGGCAAAGTTGCACAATGGTTCTTCACTGCTCACATAGTAAAGCTTCTGTGATGATTCACTGGAGTGTGGTATTTGCATGGAACTGTTGCTTCTCGATATATGCAATCCAAACACATCTCCTGGTTGGATTGGAATTCCAACTCTACTTGTCCATTGCAGTGTATTTTTCCCGATGCAGCGAAATTCATCAGTGTCAACATAATCAGGACGATATCTTGCTGTCCATAGAAGGTTGAACGTTTCACTTGCACTCTCTGGTCGCCATATCTGCAGTTCAAACTCTGAGTCACCATTAGCCTGCACAAGTAGCTCTCTGAGCAGGCCAGAACAAGTGAAGGGATAGTTGGGGAGAAGAGCTTGGAAGCCATCGCTGGGTAGTGAGAGAGTGGCTGCAGAGTCTTCAGACAATGAGGTTGGTGATGGAGGAGCACACGAGAGGCAACCAGAACAAGCCCCTAGGGAAAGAAATGCAGCCATTGGTAAGATCTACTAACTTACTATCAATACAACTTGGATTATAGCTAGATTTTATAGGCATGCTGTGGCAGTGCCATTGTACAGACTTACAACATAAGATCCATAGTTGATACAAGTAGATAGATCTACTCTTTGATTTTCCCATTCTTGCAAGGTAGTCCAGATCTAGCTAGTTAATGGATCTAGCTACATTGACTGCTACATGTACCAATAGTTAACCAGTTAACTATATCCGCAATCTAGACCCGCCCCTCACTTGCCTTGGAATGTGTGGGTGTATGACAGTTTACTCAAAGTGGCCATTTATTTTGCACACACCAAATACAATGGCTATAATACTGAATACAATCAAACTATCTATAGGGAGTACCGAAAAGTATGGCTAATTTAGTCATCTATTTTTCCAAAATATTGCTCAAATTGTTGTGCATGGGTCGTTAGTCCTCTCCGAGGTATAGCTAATTGATCAGTGTTGATACTGACCTCTTCATCACCTCCATCTTCATCTTGGTCTTGATTGCCTAAAGGAGCCCTTTCAGCACCACCACTAGCAACTATTTTGTCGGCAAATTCCGCATCACTGGTGGTTGTTTCTAACGCCAGCGTACTAGCAATGGGAGGATGCCGGGGAAGATTCATCATCCTCAGTTTCTTGGACAATTTCGCACCACTGGTTATTGTTTCCTTTGCCATAGGAGGAGGAGGGTTCAAACGAAATAGCATGCCCAGCTTATTTGATTCTTTTATGAAACTCAACGTGGTTGTCTCGAATATTTGATCCTCGTTTTTGAGCATGGCTACGTATCCATCGATAAGGAGAGACTGTCGACTGCAGTTGATATAGAACTGTTCCCCCTCCTTCCATTCACGGTGACTGACTGGAGTGGACCTACACATTAGGTAGGAATATCTCGTCTGCACTCGACTATGGAGACAGAATCTGGCTTGGTGCACTTGGACTGCAGGTTTCAGTTGTAATGGCCCGTTGCTACGACCGAAACTGAAACCACTGGACACATAGAGTGGTAGAGAGGGCTTGCTTTTTTTGTAACTATCATATTCATCTCGCATAGTACTCAGTGGGTACTTTATTTCCTCTCGTTTTTTTCGATGACCTACCCAGTAGGCGATGAGGAACTCATTAGGATGAGCTGAATCTCCTGTTTGGGTGATGTAGAATTGAGATGCTTTGTCAGGATCATCTGTTCCGCATATGAGTAAATTTTCATTTTCCTCATTGTCTTCAATAGCCCAGTACACGTCTTCTCTTCCAACAGTGCAGGAGATGAGGAAAGGACCCTCTGCATGTATAGAATAGAACAACAAGCATAATCATCTCTGCATGTATAGAATAGAACACCAAGCATATCATCTCTGCATGTATAGAATAGAACACCAAGCATATCATGCAGTAAGTATATACCATGGATAAGTAAATTACATAAATACAGTAATTATTATGTAAGTCTTACCAAAAGTGTCACCTCTCTTGAGAATGTAACTCTGCACAGCTCGTTGGAGGGCCGTTTGTAGAATGTGATTGTGAACTAGCTCGTAAATTGGCCGAATTTGAAAGCCTATAACAGCTTCATCTTCTGAATTTCTTGTGACCCTACCGTTGTCCATAATCCTCCCTATCATTCGAGCAATTCTTGACTTGTGAACCTGGACTTTCTCTTTGGAGGCCGACAGCTTTCCAGAAGCAAATTGACTTGCTCCAATTTCTGCTCCAATTTTACGTTTTGTCTTTTCAAGGCTGGAAGTCACCACCTGGTATTCTATGGCACCCAGCTCTACAGCACTCACGTAGTGTGTGAGCCCGAAATTCTGCACAAACGCTTTGCAATCGTCAAAAATTCCTTTCTTCCCCTCATCGTTTGCCTTCTCAATATATTCCAATAGTTGTTGAGGTATAGAGTCAGTAGACTGTTCATGTTTTGAATACTCTACTGGGTACCTGTCCAAAACACGATCGTAAATCCAAGTGGAGATGTTGTCTTCAAATTGTGTGTACATTCTGCCATCAGCCTTTACACTTAATAGCTCTTTTGGTTTATGAGAAAAGCGAGGGATGTCACTGAAAGTTGCAGTGAAGGCAATGGTTCGGGTTTTCACCCTGATTCCAGAAATGCTTACTGTCTCACTAGCAGTTCGTATCTGTTGTGCATCCATTCCAATTTTGACATGAGAAGTAGGATCATCCAATGATAGAGCAATCTTTTGCTGCTCCATTGAAATAGTTGCCACCTCTTCTTCATACTCCTCCTTGTCACCAGACTCTTCAGTCAGAGTAACGTTGTTGAGTTCTGCCTGGACCTCACACATTTGCAAGGAGCTCTTGTTTCTCCACATGTGAGTATCAGTGACATTGAGACCTCTGCCCAGCCCCAGGGACTGGCATCTCGCAGGATCCAGGCTTTGACTTGCAGTATCCATGATTTGACTTGCAGTATCCATGGTTTGACAGGAGCTATAAACTGCTTGACTGTACAGCCAGTATTAAATTATGTACGCCCACTCAATGACAAGTGTTTTCCCTTTGTGATAATTATGGACCATTCCCTGCATGGAGACATAGTGTCCCACTATAATAGCTATTATCACTCACAAGCAGAGGCTGTAACAATGAGCATTATTATCCTCAACGCACCGAGGCACTATACACTGTAGTTACACATGCACACACCATGCAGGTACCATTTGGCCATAGATGAATTGAATGTGACAAAGAATTGAGTTCACAGTAATCGAGTAGAAGAGAAAAGAATAGCTAACTATTAAATAAATAATTATGCTGGATATTTAAACAGCCTGGGTTCATTATAACATTGTCAGTCCATGATGATAGTTGATTGTCTTATCAGCTTAGCTTGACAGAGCCAGCTGGGAGAGCTGCGTTGAGCACGGCAAAGTAGCGAAGGTCGTTCACGAACTGTCTCAGGTTTTGGACAAACGATGGTAAATCCTGTGAGTGTGTGTGTGTGTGTTAAGGGAATGAGTGTGTGTGTGGGTGGGTGGAGTGAGTGGGTGTGTGTGTGGGTAGAGTGGGTGGATGGATGTAATAAGTGGTGAAGCTAATTACAGCACACTCAGCACATTTAGTGATGCAGTGTGATTGCTTACTTCGAATACTCGGTAGGCTTTGACGAGCTGACTCCTCTGCTCAGAGCTGAGTCCATCACTCCCCTCCACGTATCTGGGCAGAAACTGATCATGGTATACACTGAAGTCCACAGAGGCCATGTTGTACACACACAGACACATCTCTTCTTGTAGCAGATCATGTGACTTCTGAACGAGAACTCTTAGCAATAGTTGCAGGAAAGGGTAGAGCACAGAGCTTTGAAACTGAGCCTGAGGGGAATACAACATCAAACTACATTGGAATATAATAGTGCCCAATAATTATACCAAGTACATGATAGCAATGCAGCAGCAACCATAAGGCTTCAAGGTAGTCAGTGCAATATGCACGGTGGCTGAAATTCTCAAAACAGTGTGTGTGTGTGTGTGTGTGCGTGCGTGCGTGTGTGTGTGTGTGTGCTTGCTCACTCGAGAGTAGAGCTTGTGCTTGGTGTTGAGGGACTCTAGAGCTGTGAGGTTCTGTTTAAACACGGCAAGGTCAGACTGAAGAAATGATGCACCAAAACACTGCAGGGAACAATCACACAGGTACATGTTAAATAGATATGAGGATTGACGTATTCTAGTAGAACATGTTGTGTCATTCGCTCTACTGCTGTGGATGGATACAGTCACGTTACTTGTATGCCTGGCTAGTAGAAACGAACAATATGTGCTACTAGGTAATCCTAACAGAAAGTGAACTTGAGTAACTTCCTATCAACATTGGAGGAGGAAGAAGCCAAGATGACTACGCTAAGCTTTGATATTCATAACATAATAGTATGCCATTAAACCCTTAAACCACAGGGAAGTTATCAGGAAATGAATCACACACACACACACACTAGTACCTCCATTATTCTGAAGAACTCTCCCTGAGCTCCGTCACTAGGGGAGACAGCAGAGACTGGGAAGAAGTGTCTGTGTGTGTGCGGGGTGTGTGTGTGTGTGTGTGTGTGTGTGTGTGTGTGTGTGTGTGTGTGTGTGCGGGGTGTGTGTGTGTGCGGGGTGTGTGTGTGTGCGTGTGTGTGTGTGTGTGTGTGTGTGTGTGTGTGTGTGCGGGGTGTGTGTGTGTGTGTATGTGTGTGCGGGGTGTGTGTGTGTGTGTGTGTGTGTGTGTGTGTGTGTGTGTGTGTGTGTGTGTGTGTGTGTGGGGGGGGGGGGACAAAGTAAATATTGTCATTTCCCTATAATTATAATTATGCCATAAAAGCTCCTTAGTGATCTAGTACACACTACATCAGTCAAGTACCTCCAGTTGTTGAGGAGCATTTGGTAGAACAGGTTGTACAATGCCAGCTGGACATCAGGAGCCGTTTTCTAGAGAAATATGAATGAGAGCTGATTTATGCTCCTCAATGCATACTTCTGTCACTTTTAATACTCACACAAATTGGACAGTGATAAGGTACAGAGTGGAGTTAGTGCACATTGTACTCTGACCCACCTCCGCCATGATGGGATATATCTGGTTGAGAGTGAATGCAATGACGCTGGGCAGCAGCTCCCTCCCCCCGCCCCCTCCACCCACTCCACCCACTCCACTGCCAGGGTCTTGCACCAGGAGCTGCAGTATCCGGAGGAACCTGGGAACACATGGCGATGATTGTACAGTACAGGAAGTACATTCTTAATAATAGACAATGTGCACAGTAGGTACATGTAGTTCTTACGTACTAATAGGAATGACTTACTTCTCGATGACCTTTGACCCCAGACTGCCATCAGAATCGAGTGCTTCCTTGAGATGTTGTTGTGTGAGTAGAGACATGAATGTCTGTGTGGTCCGCTCAGTGAGGGAGGGGCCAACCTGGGAGGGGGTAGGGTCAGGTTAAGCACTTGCATGGGTTCTTGTGGATTATTAGCAACATTGAATAATAGGCAGGTACATGCAGTGAAGCAACTCTCTCTCTCACCTGAGCCTTGAGGCTGTTGAACAGAGCCAAGAAGAAAGCCATCAGTTGATCTAGGAGGTCTGGTTGATGTAGGTAGACTGGCAGTAGGGTGATGGTCAGCTCTATGCAGGGAGAGATGGCTTTGAAAAGAAGGGTCTTGGATTTGGAACGCTCGTGTGTGAGAGAGGATACAACATCTTCCAATAATGTGATGGCTCGTTTCAGCTCTGGTTTGGCTGTGTGGGGGGTGGTGGAGTATTATCAGGTAGTGTACATGTACGTAGCAACAGACCCCCCCCACACACACAGCCCATCCCCCCACCTTGCTGCTGCAGCTGCCTGTCTTGTGTCCACCCAGACCCCAGTGACTGCAGTACAGCCGTACAGCCTGACACTAGAGTAGTGAGCTCAGTGACCCGCTCCTCCCACTGCTGCTGATGGTCAGGCGTCTCTGGCCATGGCAGGACAAGCATGTGAACCAGTGCTCGGTGAACCATGAAATACGCCTGTGTGTGTGTGTGGTGTGTGGAGGGTAGGTTACAAGTTGTAAATACGAGAAGTTTTCGCAAAATAAAATCGATTTTCATAATACTGCAATCAAGTTACATATATCTACAATGGTAAATCTGGAGTACACAGATTTGACCTCATGTACCTTCTGTGGCAGTGCGGTGAGTTCTCCGTGGGAGGCCTTCCTCATGAGATCCCCCACAGAGCTCATGGAGGTGAGGAAGCGTGGTCGCACAGTAGTAGCAAGAGAGAGGAGGAGCTGACATGCCACAAGGGTCACCTTCTCAGGGACCTGCAGGGGACACACAACCATAATATTATTATCTGTCAAATAAAAGCTTGCAGACAAACACAGTGCACACGCTCTGTACGTACAGATAGCTCCCCTACCTGGTGTGATATGAGAGGTAGTGATGAATCAACGATGGTGGTGATGAGTGGAAGGAGGGTGCTCTCCAGGTGGGTGTGGTCATCTCCACGTAGAGTATCCAGGTAGAACTGTGAGAACCAATGTGTGTACGCCTGTAGTGTGCCGAGGATCTGAGTGTGGCTGTGTGGTGTGGGCGGTGGTGGTTGCTCATTATTATAACGTATACAAACACACTGCACTACTCAGGCTTAGGAAGCAACTCTAGATAACGCTACCATCAGCATGTACCAATGAATCAGATACAATAGCTACTAGTGTGTGCCCACTCACAGTTCAATGAAGTCATGGTCCAGTATCTCAGGCATTGGGTTGGTCACGTTAAACAAAACCATGTCAGTGCTGTACTCTGCCAGGAAACAAAACTTTTTGATAAGCAACAGAGCCTCGTTTAATCTTGACGCGAATCTATCCCCAAGGAAATGCTCAGCCAAGCGCCCCATGGCCTGGAGAATAGACGTGAGGTCCTTCAAGACAGCGTGAAGCTTCTCACATTCAGGGCCCTCCGAGATTATCAAGGTACGGCCTGAAATGAGGGGGCGGGGTTATGTTATATACTAGCTGGTTAGAAGTATTCTTGAATGGCCATAACTTTAATTCCATCAATTCAATAATGTGTGGACAATGGCTACTCACGATTTCCCTGAGAGGAGACCATCTGGTTGAGAGTGAGGTAGACCTGGGAGTAAGCCTCCAGGGGAGGGAGCAGCAGGTGGAACGCTTCACTAGGAAACAACTCTGCCACTTTACCAATGAACTCTAGACACTGTCGTAGGAAACTCTGCCACTCTGTCTCATTCTGTGTGGCGTGTGTGGGTGGGTGGGTATGTGTGTGTGGGCGTGTGTGTGTGGCTAGAGATTCCTTGCTTTCATGTAGTAACTTACGTCATCATCAATGGCATCATCATCAACTTCTCTGAGCTCATCGATATTGTATTGAAGCATGACCTTGTGCAGTACACTCTCCATCATCGTCACCAGCACGCCCTTGTATCTGTGGAGTGGTGTGTGGGCGGTGGTGGGGTGTGTGTGTGGGGGTGGGGGTGGGGATTTACTCAACACAAAGTAATGGACACAAAAATAGTTAGTAAAAGTTTTCTTATTTAAAGATAATTATAACATCATCTGAACTAGTACAGTCCTCTACTAGCATACGTGTATATTTAGCTACTAGTCTAGCTACCACACTCCCTTGCAGTAGCACTAGTCTAGCTACCACACTCCCTTGCAGTAGCACTAGTCTAGCTACCACACTCCCTTGCATTAGCACTAGTCTAGCTACCACACTCCCTTGCAGTAGCACTAGTCTAGCTACCACACTCCCTTGCAGTAGCACTAGTCTAGCTACCACACTCCCTTGCAGTAGCACTAGTCTAGCTACCACACTCCCTTGCAGTAGCACTAGTCTAGCTACCACACTCCCTTGCATTAGCACTAGTCTAGCTACCACACTCCCTTGCATTAGCACTAGTCTAGCTACCACACTCCCTTGCAGTAGCACTAGTCTAGCTACCACACTCCCTTGCAGTAGCACTAGTCTAGCTACCACACTCCCTTGCCTTGCAGTAGCACTAGTCTAGCTACTACACTCCCTTGCAGTAGCCACGTACCTCTCATAGTGATTGCCAGATGGTGGGGACTGTCTACCATAGGAGTCAGAGGACATGAGGATCAGGTGATCCAGGAACACTGCCCAGATGTCCAGACACACACAGAAGCTGTCCACCTCAGGTTGCTTGAACGTGTACTTATAGAAGAGCCCTAAGAACTCAAGCACAGGGAAGTGAGGGTTGAACTCCACTCTCTTGAGATGGGAGGACACGAACCAGAAGAAGAAGTCACTGCACTTGGCCAGGAACCTGAGAGACGAGATAAAGCAGTTGATCAAATACACCGCACAACCACTTGCTATACATGCTATAACAAACTAACACACGTGTACTTACTTGTCATCCAGTTTAGAGAAGTCACAGCTCATTCCTTTATCATTCTCGTCCGTCAATCGCTGAAGAAGTGAGAAAGACTTCTCAAACAGCTTCATCAAAAATGCCTCAAACTCTCGTGGTACACAATTCTTGACAAGCAACTCATTGATACAGTCCATGGCGAGGGAACCGAGGTTACCAGAGTTGTCAGTCACATCCTCCACACTGTCACAGCCGAGACTAGCAAAGTGGAAGATGGTCTCTAAAATGGCCGGTGTGATTAGACTAGAGAGTGGTATCCAACTAAAGAGATGTGCCAGACACTTGAGAGCGTACACACTGACCTCCTCCGAGGCTGAATCAAGTGGAGCAAAAGTTGAGTTTGGGAACAATGGCGATCCTTTCGGAGGAGTACCCAGGAAAGGAGCACTTAGTCGCGTCCGTAGTGGTGTCCCTAATCCAGGGGGTGGTGTGCCAAAGGGGGAGGAGCTTGCAGAGTGAGGGTGTGTGATTGGTGAGGCTGTGAAGGAGCCTGCTATGTGGGGGTTCTTTATGGGGGACACATTGGGAGAGGGTGGTGGTGTGGGTGTGAGGGACTGGCGCTGCTTCTCAGCAATAGTCTCGAGTATTTGTACCAGCACAGAGAGGATGGTGGAGACCTGCTGCTGCATGAGGTGAGAGAGGTGGTCCTTGCGCCCTGAGGAGAGGTACTCACAAGACACATTCACCAGCTCCTCTGAAGCTGTCATCAAGAAGATGAGGCCGAGGGAGGTGGTGGTCCCGTTACGAATCAGCTGTGTGTGGTGTGTGGTGTGGTGTGTGGGTGGTGTGGGTGTGTGGTGTGGTGTGTGGGTGGTGTGGGTGTAGGGGGTAATGGTATACCATAGTCACAGGCTGAGCTAGTGCTATAATTATAGAATGTGTAATAACTTAACGCCTGCTAGGATTGGCACCACTCTGTTGCTCTTTAGCACTCCTTACCATGCTAATTACACTAATGGAGGTAGTCGTGTGGAGATAACCCAATGTACCCACCCCCCCCCACCCACACACCTGTAGTATATGACTGAAGAACTCTGGGTACTCGTGCGGCCAATCAGCTCGGCCAGTGAGGACTATGACCTTGACCAGCTTGTTCCGTATATAGGGGGGCGTGGCACTGTGACGAGAGATGATGTGCTGCATTAAGAAGTGTCGTAGCTCAGCATGCTCCGCTGTGTCCAGGGTGGTCCACAGTCGAGTCACTATGTTCTGAGGAGGGAGGGAGTGAAGGATGGATTATCTGTGCTAGTGTTTGGTTCTGAGGAGGGAGGGAGTGAAGGATGGATTATCTGTGCTAGTGTTTGGTTCTGAGGAGGGAGGGAGTGAAGGATGGATTATCTGTGCTAGTGTTTGGTTCTGAGGAGGGAGGGAGTGAAGGATGGATTATCTGTGTTAGTGTTTGGTTCTGAGGAGGGAGGGAGTGAAGGATAGATTATCTGTGCTAGTGTTTGGTTCTGAGGAGGGAGGGAGTGAAGGATGGATTATCTGTGCTAGTGTTTGGTTCTGAGGAGGGAGGGAGTGAAGGATGGATTATCTGTGCTAGTGTTTGGTTCTGAGGAGGGAGGGAGTGAGGGATGGATTATCTGTGCTAGTGTTTGGTTCTGAGGAGGGAGGGAGTGAAGGATGGATTATCTGTGCTAGTGTTTGGTTCTGAGGAGGGAGGGAGTGAAGGATGGATTATCTGTGCTAGTGTTTGGTTCTGAGGAGGGAGGGAGTGAGGGATGGATTATCTGTGCTAGTGTTGCCAGCTTGTCTTAACAGTTGATGCAGCACATGTGTACACCTGTAATACCATGGCAACACGGATACCATGGCAACACGGACACATGTATATACATGTACGTACATACAGAATATAGGCACCAGCAACAGTAGACTAATAGGAAGTATTAGCTGTTGAGTGGATGGAAGTATTGAGCTATATAATCACTGCCGTTAACACAAGAGGGTTTCTATTAGTGTGATAATCACACGGTAGCATGTGAGTGGTCACCTCTAGTGAGTACATGAGGACATGTGTGTGAGTGGTCACCTCTAGGACATTGAGTGAGTACATGAGAACATGCTGGTTGGTAGAGTACTGCAGGAAGTGGACACAGTATCGCCACACCCCCTTCTGTTGGGAGAAGTCCTCCAGTACTTTGTCTGTGCGAGTGTGTGTATGTGTGTGGGGTCCGTCAATGGTGTGTGCGTGTGTGTGGGGTTCGTCAAGTGTGTGCGTGTGTGTGGGTGGGGGTTTGTCAATGGTGTGTATGTATTAAACTTACTTATCTGCAGTTTCTCATCGTTTGTGCTTGTGCCCGAGAAGAAGCTGTCCAGCAGGTTCTCTAGTTCTTTCTGAAGGCCATCCTCAGTAGTCTGAGAGAAGTACATGAATGTATCAATTATTGTAGACACAAAGAGTCAGTTATTACTACTGATGCTGTAGCCTAGCTAGGCAGTGAGTAGAGGCCTACACTCAAGGAAAGGGCTCACCATGGCGTCTTCTCCAGATACGTGTACGTACGTGTGGTGTGGATCGATACTTGTTTAACAAGTATATCCAGTAAACATCGTTAGCGAAATAGCTACTTTATTACTAAGTGTTTAATCGAATGTTTCATTAACGACTCTTACCAGACGATTCTAATTACTAGAATTCCGATTGAACTTTGAACCATCAATTCTGCAAAAGTAATATTTGAAAAAGAAATGACAGCCCCAGAAGAGCAAGGAGTCTCTCCGTTCCCTGACCCTCCTAGTCTGTTCTATAAACTGTACACTGATGATAATATCCAGTCAGGCCGAGCCCCTCCACCTCCCACACCTGCCAAGGGACAATACACATCATTTGGAGCTCCTTTTGATGTATGTTGAGTACGCGCATACGTCCCATCAGGCTATATTATTATACAGTATAGCTAATCTGTTATTATTATGGTTTATCTGATTAGACCCAGGATCCACTGATACGATCACTTGATTCCCAAGGTATCCCCAAGGTTTATCCTGAGAAACATGGTACGTTATTAATCCATATTATTGTCGTTCTGAATTCGCATTCATAGATAAGAAAGCTGAGTTGAAGAAGCTCAATCGATCTATTTCAATCTGCTTTTTGGAGCTCTTGGACATCCTAATTGACAACCCAGCATCTCCTACTGTAAGTCGTGTATCACAGATTGTTGCAGTGATTACAAACACTGGGTTTTTTTTGCAGAGGAGCCAGAAGATCAAAGATCTAACTGATCTGTTCATCAATATGCATCACCTTATCAACGAGTTTAGGCCACATCAGGTAATGCTTGTAATGCTTATCATTTTAATCTTACACACACTCAACATGACAGGCACGAGAGACACTGAAGGTTATCCTGGAGCGTCAGAAGAAACAACGAGACGAAGTGATCACTCAAGTACAAAGGTACTTCCACTATAGCTATGCAGTTACTATAGACACTTGATTGTACACTGATTGTGTTTATTGTCAATGCAGGTCCACTGAACAAGCTCGTATGAAACTTAAGGAATTCTCTGAATCTGTTAGAGAGTCGATGGCCACCATTCATCAAAGTGAGAGTCTGCTCGCTACTTTGGGCCCCACCACCACTGACACAGATGCAATGGACACTAGCAACATTGTCCAAGAACTTAACAAACAAACAACTAGCGGTGCAGATGAGCTGGTGGAACTACAAGACTCTGAACTATGTACTCTCATAGATTCTCTCATTTCTGGTTCAATACCATTATAATTATTTTTCATTGAAATTGTATACACAATCTTTATTTTGCAAATATAAATTATCACATCATAAAAACATAACTCAATGACTATAATTATCACATGAACTGTTTGTACATAGTCAGTGTGAATATATCACACTATCCTTCGATTAACTTCAATTAGCTAGTACAGCATAAACTTTACTCAAACTAAATTACTACAGCTGTGTGAAACAGTTATACCTGTTGAGTAGATAATATTGTGTAGTTTTTCTCTTCATTGTTGTCCCAGAACTCCATTCCATTGACCTGGTAGGCCACAGCTAGTTCAAAACACACTCCACCATCAGTGTCCTTGCAAACTGAGTCAGAGTCAATGGTGAATTTGAACCAGTCGTGAGAGAACCCCTCAGAGCTGTCATCATAGCTCGCCATTGTGTCCTGGTATGAGGCCCAGTTGTTGTCTGTCCATCGTATGAAGATATTCTTGTGATACGCTAGATTGGCCACCATTACTGTTCCACTCAGTTTGGAATCATTAGAAAGTCGAAACTTTACTAGTTTGACAGTCGTTAAGATTTCAGGAGCAGGCAAGATCATTACTGTGGACATGCTGGAAGCAACACTAGACACAGTCACCTCCTCATCACTTTCATGATATACTTGAGTGATTCGTACTTCACCTGCAGCATCATAGTTGATTGGAGCACATGAGCTGTTGATTTCCTCATCTGATTGCAGGTCTGGATTTTTCTTGCACTTTTTATGTGTCTTTTTGCTGAAGAAGTGTCGTCCTGGACGTTTATTCTTTATCAGACGTTTCATGAACTTGATTATGTGCATCTTCATATTGAATCTAGTATACTATACTACAGAGACGACTAACTAGCTCCAGCAGCTGCCTCCCCCTCTCACTGGTTGCTTTCTACTGCACTGCACTGATGAGACTCCTGTATCTCAGGCTACGAGAATAGCGCATGCACCGTTAGCTCAAAAATGATCGGCGTAATTGTGTCATGTGATGCTATATATGTTGCCGTAGTGACTACGCTTATTATTTTTACATGCGCCAAAGTTACTTGTTGCAAAACAAGAGTTCCAATTGTCTACAGATCACAAATCTACACTACAATGAATATTCTGAAGACTCTGAAGAGGAAGCTGAGGAACAAGATCTCCTTGATGCAGGAGAAGAGACGGCGACGCAATGGCAGCAGTCTCTACCCACGCATTGTCCCCCAGCATTTGAGCCAGATAGATGTGGGGGAGGAGCTCATTCGTGCACCCTCCATCACTTCCCTACAAGAGCCTCTAACTAGAGTGCCTTCTCTCACTTCTCTGCAATCAACCTTCAGCGATTTTAACTTTGCGGAACAAGAATCACCAGAAGAGCTACCTCTAACAAGATCCCCTTCTCTCACTTCCCTCAGCTCTGATGACCAGCCATCAAAAGAAGAAGTTCCACTAGTGGCAACAGATGAAGGATTCTGTGACTCAAGCCAACCAAAGCTGTGGCCTGTCGACACAACAAGTGATGTCCAACTGGTGGAATTGAGACTAACAGCAGATTCCAAACTGAGTGGAACAGTAATGGTGACCAATCTAGCGTATCACAAGAATATCTTCATACGGTGGACAGACAACAACTGGGCCTCATACCAAGACACAGTGGCGAGCTATGATGACAGTTCTGAGGGGTTCTCTCACGACTGGTTCACATTCACCATTGACTCTGACTCAGTTTGCAAGGACACTGCTGGTGGAGTGTGTTTTGAACTAGCTGTGGCCTACCAGGTCAATGGAATGGAGTACTGGGACAACAATGAAGAGAAAAACTACACAATATTATCTACTCAATTGCAAAAGGAAAACTCTTCACAACCTGTTTCTGTTTCAAGTGGCTCGAGCTGTAGAACTGATGCTGTATAGATCTAGTTAAATAACTAAAAGCTATTACTATAAAGGTTGAGGGATAGTGTGATATATTCACACTATCTGTGTACAAACAGTTCATGTGATAATTATAGTCATTGAGTTATGTTTTTATGATGTGATATATTTGCAAAATAAAATTGTGCAATTTCATAGACTTTATCAATAATAACTGTGTTTGAGTTTTTAAAATAATTGTGGAAGTCACAAGATAATTATTCATAAAAATGGATCAAAACATGTATAAAATCAGTTATAGCTAAATATCAAGTCTTAAAATTGACTGCATGTCTCTTCAGAAACTGAACTGCTACCGAGTTTTTCAACTTTGCCCTTTTCTTTAACTCATTGAACACCAAGTCATTGTCATCAGCTTGCCAAACAAATAGGAGCACGGATTTGTTCTTCTCTTTCTCTCTTTGTTGCCCTTTACTACTGGCCTCACCATCATGATAATCACTAGGTGGTGTAGAATCACTAGGGAGGTCGGAAGTTTCAGCTTTAGCTGGCACTGAAGTTTGGGTGTCACTCTCTGGTTTACTTTGTGTTGGTATCTTAGACTCATCCGTGGGTTCAGTCGGTACCAACGTTCCAAAATCCTCTGATGCTGAAGTTTGTACGGGTATTTGCTTCAAAGGGATGATGCCTATTCCAATGTAGTGCTTCCCGTAGCTCTGGTTGTAGACTTTGAAGATAATAGAAGGTCCATCTTGAGCCAAGAGATATTCTGCCATTGGACTGTAGGGAGAGAACAAACTCAATATTCTGTATGAACTTTTTATTACCAAGTAGCGCATGCATGTATGGCAATTAAAGAGAGGGAGCAAACAGAAATTAAACTCACAAGTTAAATGTTTCGTTGATTGCGGGGCTGTTGTTGTTTCTGATTGTACGTGTTTTCTTGCTCAGTAGTCCTGGGAAGAGCCATTCTGGTGCCAGGCTGACCTCTATAACTGGGTTGAAGGTCAGGAAGCAAGCACAGTCTGTATATATAGTAGTGGTGAGGGTAGGATATGAGTTGTGGTTTACATGACAGTATATCTATTACATCTATTATTTATTTATAGTACAGACAGATATTAAGGAGATGCTCTGAGGCATGTGTATACAGGGTAATGAATAATACAGGTGCAGGTTCAAACATTAAATTTAGTTGATAACACACAGTCAATCGTACTTTGAGAGACTCTTGAATCTGATTGTAAGTCAACTGCTTGAATCATCTCCAATGAAACTGAGCCACTATCTCGAAGGTAAGTCGTGCTCACGAATATCGTCCCCAATTTCCCGCTGACTTGTGTCGACTGTAAGTCACCCACGGCAGACAAGAACTGGACAATCAAGTTTTGAGTTGCTGCTCGAAGAATGTTCAATTCATGAACAAGATGCTACAATAAAAAAAAAATGCAAAATACACTATAATAATTATACATTCAGCTCCCTTCAAATGTTCATACCAATACTTTATGTGAAAGCCTACCGTATACCGTATTTTTGTATAGTGAAATTTTCGTATTTTTCGTATTGAGAGCATCTAAAAATTAAGCTGCAAAATTATTCAACTGCAATAAATTCTACGTCACTATCCTGAGCTGTACAAATATTAATTTAGAATATGAAAATTAATATTTTAATTGATCGGGTAGTTCATACAAAATGTGCACCAACGAAAAATTATCCGGTATAATTATAGTTTAGATAACTTACAGTGTACTCTTCATTCTCTAGATCCTTATAAGGTAGTCCACGTCCTTTATCATAGTTGAAGTGCTTGAGCATCATTAGTGAGTAATAGAGACGCTCGTGCAGTCCCACTCTATTGGGTTTCTCCTCAGCTGTGATAGACTCAATGCACAGGGAAATTGCCTCCATGGAAACTTTCCAAATATCTCCTAAAACACTGTATAATCATGTGTGTAATGAAGGGATATGACGCAATGTAATCATAGCTTGAACTTTAAACTCAGCAATTGAGAGGTGTAGAGTACAGGGTACTTACGAGAGGAGCACATCAGTGACCAGGTAGTTAGAGAGGGCAGTCAGAGTGTTACCAAGGTAGCTCACTAGCGGCAAAATAGGCTGCAAATTGAACAATTGATTCAATCAGACACAATCATCTCTGAAGAAGTGTATACACATGACTGTTCTATTGCACACAATACTACATATAATTATCTCCTAGTCTGTACCCCCAATTCATTGAGATTGTCGTAGCTGCTGGGGAGGACAATGTGCTCTGCATTCAACAGCTCTTGAAGATTTCTCTTTATCTCTGGTCGAACCTGTGTTGATAAACAAAAACAACAATTGAGTTTAAGAAACAAAGTTTCAGAGAGCACAGAATACTGTAGTGTACACACCTTGTCAGCAATGTTCTTAATGATGCGTGATAATTCAATGGCAACTGTCGAGTGGAATGCGTTCATTACACCGTTGATATCTTCAATGTGTTGAGCATTTGTTTTGTCTTTTGTTTCCTCCTCAGTGAGGTGTGGAATAATGTCCGGCCACTCGTCAAACACAGTGCTCATGTGATACATATCGTTCAAGGTCACGCCCAGCTGGAGGGAGTAACATAATCTGAGTGTATAGAAATTATGGCCCGTTCAAAAGTTGATATTTGAGCAATTGTAGAATCTATACAGCTTTTTAATAATTATAATACTATACACTCACCTCTTGATCGTCCAGGGCATACTCGTCCTTCATCTGCTCAGAGGTGTGTTGGACATAGAACAGGGCACACGATGTCACCTCTTGCATTATGAGCTTGGTGAAGTTCAACATCTCACTAGTGACCGGCCATTTAAGATCATCCCTCACTCGGAACAAAATAAACAAAATATCGGACGAATCACAAACAGAAGAGGACAATTTGACCTCATCACTTATCGGCACTGGTTGACTGTCAGCAATGGCTCTCTTGATTCTCTCCTTACAATCACTGGAAGCTGATTCAATGAGAATGGGTACAATAGGTTTGTACCAATCATGGTAAGAGGCCAAATAGATCTTGGCAGGATTCACAAGTCTAAGAGATGCATGGGAATAAAAATTCAGTAAATACGTAAGGTAGTATATAATATAGAAGTACTGTGAATTTACATAGCCTGATTACATGCATGTTAGCAGTATACATGTAGATCATGCATGTCAACTCTCACTTCAAATCCACGTTTGGTTGAACTGCGAGAGCAACAATGCTCCGTACAGAACGATAGGAGGAGTACACCTTCACCATAGTGCTGTACTCAGGAGGTTCTTTATCATTCCCCGCTACAAACTGTCCCAGTCGAGTTCTCACGAAATCAGAGAGCTGCAGGAATAGAGTACATGCACTACACACACGCTACAAGAGATTATAAAATATTACTCGGTTAGTTACGGGCGGGACGAGGGAGGTAGTACAAAGCTAGTTTTGCCCTATAAGAGCAGTGGAGAGACCAAAGGAGATCAAGCAGAGACTAGAGGAAACCTTTCTCATGTACATTATTACCAGTGCACCATTTCAGGACAGTATAGTACAAGCTGACTGGTTGCAGTGTAATGCACAGACACAGACTCACCAAGGCATCAATGGACAAGTAGAAGTGGGAGAAGTACTCAATATCCAGCACACTCTTATCCCTGCACATCAGTTGCAACACTCAGCTATAGCTATAGTGGTGATTGTGCACAACTTACTTCTTGAAGAGAGGGGCTATTTTCCACAAGGCAATACCACACATGTAATGAGTGGAGCTGCACAGCTCATCAAGATCCTTAGCCAACTGCACAACACAATAACAACAGGGTACGCATGCATGTATATACTGTGGGGAAAACCCTTTAACAGAAAAAATTTATTTTAGGGGAACTAATTTTAAACTGTTGTACATGCAGAGGTGGCCTTTGTTAATTAGGGTATATACACAAACTGTTACTTGGAACCTAGGAGTCGACCTAGCGTTCAATTGGAGACGGATCGGCCTGGGAACGAGGCTAGTTCAGTTATAGCCATAAATAGTGCAATTTGATTGGTTAGAGGAAGTGTTCTATCCAACTTAGAAAATCATGTTTATACTTAGACAATCATGTACTTCGCTTTAGAAAATACTTACATAATCATGTAGCAAAGGTTAGATAACAATGGCTATGGAGCAGATCGATCTAGACACTCATGCATGGTTGCTGTGATCTAAAATTCTTAGACACTGTTTAGTTTCTATATGACTTAGAAGCCCTCAAGCCCTAGGGCTAATAGAACCCTCACTACGATCTGGATACTACAAGCAGCCCTAACCTAGATGCCTGGCCTTCATTACATGCATGTATCACAGCTGTGTTTTCTGTGGCCGGTAAGAACAGTTGCACTGCAGTCACATATAATACAAGCCCAGAGATGAATAATTGACTAATACTTCAACTGTAACGTGTGTCCCTCACCTGCATTTGCACACCATCTTCTGTGGTTGGCTTGGTAGCAATGAACCAATCAGAAGCAGCTAGAGGAATAGCCAGGGCTACCAGACATGACACTGTCTTATCATCCTCTGCAAGACACTGGACCAGAGGGGCAATACGAGAGAGCTCCTCCGCCACTCTGTGTGTGTGGTGGTGGTGGTGTGGAATGTGTGGGGGTGAGGGTAAGTTTGTCATTTTGCAAGGGGGCTGCATGCTACGACATCCAGTGTAATTTTTATAAATTACGTACTTTATGTACGTAGTGAATGTGCATTTTTGGTAGTGTTTTCCTCTGATGCTCTCCTGTGTTTCGTGATCTTCGTCATTACTCAAGCCATTGCTGACATCGTTGAGTTTGAAGTTTGTGATGTGGAACTTGAGAATGAATATCAGGTTACCCAGTAGCTCTACCAGGTCGTAGCAAAGGTCCTTCTCCTGTGTGTGTGTGTGTGTGTGTGTGTGTGTGTGTGTGTGTGTGTGTGTGTGTGCGTGTGCGTGTGCGTGTGCGTGTGCGTGTGCGTGTGCGTGTGCGTGTGTGCATGTGTGTGTGTGTGCGTGTGCGTGTGCGTGTGCGTGTGCGTGTGCATGTGTGCGTGCGTGTGTGTGTGTGGTGTGTGAAGGGAGTAGCACTAAGAGTATACTGAACAGTGCCTTCCCACTCCCTTAGATCACACATTGTCAGTTCCACAACAGGCATGCTCTCACCCACTCCTCCTGTGCATTCGTCTGGTCAGAACTCGTGTCATCATTGTCATCAATATCTTCCTCTGCCTCTACCTCTTGTATCCTTGGAGCGTTGACCTTTGTACTCAGGTCGTATTGATCCCGGATGGTGACCAGTAGAAATAGAAATGTCTTGATACTGACTTGAAACCTACGATGGTAGTGGATGAGAACGTTGAGCTGACTGTGTGTGTGCATGGGAAGGTCTGAAATAAATCACCCACTTCAAAATACGTTTACAGTATGGGCCCAAAAATAAATCGCTGACCTAAGCACACAATATTATTGTAGCACTGTCCAAGAGATATAAGTTGTAATGAACAGCTCCGAAAATAGGAAAAATACCCACTAGCTCATAATTATATAGAGCCCATGATCTTTTTCAGAAAATGGACAATTTGGGCCCGAAATAAATGACTGATCTATAAGCACACAGTATTGTAGTATGTACTATCAAAGAGCTACTAATTGTTTTGAAAAAATACACACACACTCACAAACAGAAACTAGAGTGGCCTGACTGTGTGTGTGCACGATGGGGGTCCGGCAGAAATAATCACCCACTTCAGAAAATGGACAATATGGGCCCAAAATAAATCACATAAAGTATAGTTACATACACACACACACAAAGAGTGGCTTACATAGCTGATCTTTGCAGGTCGCTCATGGAGATCATGAAGCTGTGATTCTTGAGCAGCTCATCAGCCTCTGTAGAGAGCACACCGTCCCAGTTCCTCTTGTATCGTCCACTCTCTGAGCGACTGTCAGCATTCACCAGGCCCCTCAATAGCAGCCGGTGGTCCGAGAGGGGGTTCTAGGGGGGAGGTATTGGGTTAAATCAAGCAAGCATTCACCAGGCCCCTCAATAGCAGCCGGTGCTCAGAGAGGGGTTCTAGGGGGGAGGTATTGGGTTAAATCAAGCAAGCATTCACCAGGCCCCTCAATAGCAGCCAGTACTCCGAGAGGGGGTTCTAGGGGGGGGATTGGGTTAAATCAAGCAAGCATTCACTAGGCCCTCAATAGCAGCCGGTGCTCTGACGGGTTTTAGGGGGTGGGGTATGTATAATCATATGTAACACAAAAAGCACTGTTACAGTAAAATATTCAAGGCTATACTGTAGAAGCATGTACTCAATGCTCATCATTATTAGCAATTCCATACAATGCAGAGCTGACACCCACTGCTCACATTGTGACCTACTGCTCACATCGTGATCCCTGAGGTTCCTTTGTTCAGACTCTATATTGAGCAGTACATGTAGCATGCCTCTGTCGTCATGGTGACCCGAGTGAGATTCCAATTTAAGTATTTTCTCCCCCCCATTATGTGTGATATCTGACAGAGGTAGGAAAGCTCGTCCAATGTAATCATCACTGACCACAATGTTGTGAAAGAAACTGTAGAGGAAGAGATGGTACTGCAGGATGTGCGTCACGACTGTCCGTATATACCGTTCAAATCCTTTGATAGTGAACTCTGTGATCTTCCCACTTCTCGCGTCAATAGGAACTTTACTGCCCTTATCCCTGTGTGTGTGGTGTAGGTGTGTGTGTGGGTGGGTGTGGGTGTGTGTGTGTGGTGTGGAGAGTATACGCTTGTCCATACATGACCAGTCAATATACACACTCACCACACTTCTAGAACCAGCACCTCACTAGTCACATTTTCAAATTTCCTGAGAAAAAATAAGACCCTGCTATGTCATATTGAATAATGCGTTGCTTCCCTTGATGGTTGCATAGCCGGGATGGGAATCAAGCCTATATCTACACGTACAGTTTTGTTCTGCAGGTGGAATTCCCTCCACCCACTTTACCATGTATGCCATATGCTATATTATTAGCTGAGAAACGTGCGCAACACCCACTCAATAATCATCACTTCTGTCACTGTAATTAATGTAACTAACACTCGACAATGAAGCTTTAACATCAAAATCTGCCACTATTTAAACCAAGATATTGTTGTGTGAAGGCTATCTATGCTGTAAACACAGCGCTGTGGCATCCAGGTGAGTAGATATACCTGTGACAAACAAACAGACCAACAGACTCCTACTTAATAATTTATTGCATTAACAGGTCGGCTTGATTCCCGCCCTCCTTCCCGCACAATGATCAAGCACGTCTAATATCATAATAATTATGACAATAGAATGCTGTATATATAATATTATAATGTTACATGAATGTTTTATGTAGGCGTACAATTCCTTTTGCTCGTTCCATTCTGGGTCCAAGTTTTTCTCGATGACAGAGGTGTGGTGTATCTTGCCTAGTACCAACCCTTCTCTGTCCCAATCAGGGAGATTGTGCTTCTTGACCAACTGCTTGTTCCTGCTCTCTGCTCGGATTATACCCAACCTCACGTATGGATCACTAAAGCCTGCATCGCGGTGTGGTAAACAAGTAGGAAATGAGCTGGCAATGAAATTGGGGCTACAGGATTCTGGGTGATATCAGATACTTACCATTTAAATCTTTTGCTGGTAGCCCTGTTGCTTTCAACACTGCATGTACATAAACACACACTAATTATGACGATAGCCATTATTGTATAGACTGCATGTATATTATATAGTGAACATACTACATAAGTGTATGGAAACACTGCAATAAAGTGTGTGTGTGTGTGTGTGACAACAGTCCATTCAGCTCACCAGTCACTACGACCTTCCATTCACTGATCTGCATGTGTATAAAAGGAAGAGACACATAATAGCATACACATGATCAAGCAAAACAACACTTGCTTTGTCAGCCTTGGCTGCTGTGAGCAGCTCATCCCATTTACCAGACACTGGGAACACCTACATGCATGCACAGTAGAAGCGTGGATTAGTGTCATTATCAGTCACTATAGCTCACCCTCCTGACATAGTCCATTAGAGCGTTCTTCTTCTGATCGTCTTCATTCATATTGATGATGGTACGTTGTGCTATCAGACACATCTTGGCAATCTGATCAAGAGGGGAGTAATGTACTCATGCATATTATATCATACGTAGCTCAGTCCATTACAACAATGACACTCCAATTTGTCATAAGTGTACATGACTGCATGCATGCACTTAAAACTATTGCTAGCGAATTGAACCCACTCGTGGGATCATAAAACTATTGCTAGCGAATTGAACCCACTCACGGGATCTTAAAACTATTGCTAGCGAATTGAACCCACTCATGCATGGGATCTTAAAACTATTGCTATCGAATTGAACCCACTCATGCATGGGATCTTAAAACTATTGCTATCGAATTGAACCCACTCATGCATGGGTTCTTAAAACTATTGCTATCGAATTGAACCCACTCATGCATGGGTTCTTAAAACTATTGCTATCGAATTGAACCCACTCATGCATGGGTTCTTAAAACTATTGCTAGCGAATTGAACCCACTCATGCATGGGATCTTAAAACTATTGCTAGCGAATTGAACCCATGCACTCATGGGATCTTAAAACTATTGCTAGCGAATTGAACCCACTCATGGGATCTTAAAACTATTGCTATAGCGAATTGAACCCACTCATGGGATCTTAAAACTATTGCTAGCGAATTGAACCCACTCATGGGATCTTAAAACTATTCCTAGCGAATTGAACCCACTCATGGGATCTTAAAACTATTGCTAGCGAATTGAACCCACTCATGGGATCTTAAAACTATTGCTAGTGAATTGAACCCACTCGTGGGATCTAGTACATATACTTGCATGCAGATGGTGTGATGCATGGTGCATGATTGTACATGTACCAGCAAGGGCGTATAAAGAGAATAGGGCATGCAACTATCTACAAATGGGCGGGGTGTGTGCTAAAAAACTATTGCACGGGCACTTACTTGATCACATGCATGGATGACCAGCTAGCTTACTTGATCACATGCATGGATGACCAGCTAGCTTACTTGATCACATGCATGGATGACCAGCTAGCTAGCTATTTATCTGTTGAGCATGAGGTACGTACAGTAAAGACAGCAGAGTTAGCCACAAACGTCAACAAGCGGAAGGCAGTTGGCTAGAATAATTATTATACTCATCAATAATTCGATGTATATACACATGCATTATATACATTGCGAGTTGCATGCCCTCTTCTCTCCATACGCCCTTGGTACCAGCTATAGTGATTGAGCCGCACAGAGTAAGTATATATACTCTATAGTCAGGTATAGCAAAAGTTGAAGAGAAACTTGATAAGTATAATTATATATACAGTGTATGTATATATATATATATACAGTGTATGTCAGTATATAGTATAACAACCAAACTGAAGAGTATAACTTATCAAAGTAAATATGAATTTTACTCAATTGAGCATTTAATAAGATTATCCTTATTTGCATGTGATGGAATGTGGGTTTGCAATGCATGCAGACAATGAGGGACTCCACTATAAGCTAGTTATAGCTACGTGCCCATCAATCATGCATATAGGGTTAGGGTTAGGACAAGTGCATGCATGCAGACAATGAGGGACTCCACTATAAGCTAATTACAGCTACATGCCCATGCACGTGCATGTAGTGTGTCACTATAATAATGTTACATGCATATATACACATGCACTCAATACGCTGGATATATGCAGGGAATAGGGCAAACAAAAAGCAACACCATACAACCATGAATTCAGCTGACTTTGAATCACCTCTGTTTTTCTATGTGTTGTTTGGTCGTAAGTGTCCATCTCTGAGTCTGTGTCTGAGTCATCAGAGACAGTCTGCGTGGATTATAGGGTTAGGACTAGTGGAGGGAAGGAGATAACAACCACTGCATGTTAAATGTTGTGCAAACACTATAATTATACATACACCAATATGACTTGAGCCCTCAATATTAATTATTAAAGAAGCTTCATTTCACACATACTTTAGACACTTCATTCTCTTCTTTCTGAGCCTCGAGAGTGGTCGCCAACATCCCCTTAGTGGCTGATGAACTTGCGTGGAGTGAGTAATTACAAAATCATAACTGAATTATACTGGTGCGAGTCAGGGAGTGAACACTATATCCATTGCTACAGACCTAGCTAGCTGAACGCGAAAAATACTCACCCTCTACATCATTACAATGCATGACATAGCCAAGCTATTATTTGCAAGACCTATAGGGCAACTGTACACCAACCCACCTATGATACACTTCACAGTAGTGACCCTGTTCCGTTTGAGCCATTGTGGCCTAGACCTGCTGTCAGCACTTGCTTGAGACGCCATTCTAACAGAAATTCAGTCTATCTCTAGTCAGGGAGTGCATTAACTGTACGCCCATTTCTTTCTTTGCTGCCTCATTTTGTCTTGCTACAAAGTAAGGCCTGGGAACAAGCTATATACAGGCGATGATTAGCCTCGATTCAAGGGCCGTATTTTAATCGGCCTGGAATCGAGGCTAGTAGCAGATGATATAGCGTTATTTTAGAAATAAATCGGTCTGGGAACAAAGTGCGGGGGAGGGGTAGCGCAAGCGCTGTGCATTTTATGACAATGTCGTATAAGAGAAGTGGAGCACTCCTCTTTTACCCCCTTGGTCTTCGCTACCACAGGTGGCCTTGGCCCAGCAGCTGGAGCCTTCTACAAACGCCTGGCCAGCATGCTCTCGGACAAATGGAAGCAACCATACAGCACCACCATTGGCTGGCTAAGATGTAGAATATCTTTCTCTCTACTCAGGTCCTCCATCATGTGTCTGAGAGGCGCCAGATCTTCAAAGTCATCCTTCAACGGCCATCTAGCTGCTTCCGTGGACCTCACCATTGCGGACTCCAACCTCTCTGTCTAAACTCTGAATAATTATAGCTTCACATTACCCTGCCATATCTATATTTCAGCCTCAGTCACTCACAATATTCATTACATGTTTATAAAAAAGAAAAAAAAGTATTTTATGATCAGTATGTGTGCGTGCCAAAGTTAATTGGAGAAAGAAAAAAAAGAAAAAGCTTTGAATATTCGGAAAACTCTAAAGAAGCTGAGGAACAAGATCTCCGGCTCTGATGAAGGAGAAGAGACAACGCAATGGAATGGAGTTCTGGAACAACAATGAAGAGCGCAACTATACAATATTATCTACTCAATTGCAAAAGGAAAACTCTTCACAAACTGTTTCAAATGACCTAGTACTTTGATTATTTATGCAATATAGTTAAATAGTAGTATATATAGGTACAGGTTGAGGGGATGCGGACAGTGTGATCACAGGTACAGGTTGAGGGGATCCGGACAGTGTGATCACACTCTCCGTGCGCCTGTGATATAAAAATTAATGTAATGTATTCACAAAATAATTATAATTATGGTACGATTTCACATTCATTGGTATATCATATGATCATAATAAGTATGGATCAAAACATGACTGGCTAATCAAATTAAAATATAAAAACATTAATTTTGTTAAGTCTTAAAATTGACTGCATGTCTCTTTAGAAACTGTACTGCTACCGAGTTTTTCAACTTTGCCCTTTTCTTTAACTCATTGAACACCAAGTCATTGTCATCAGCTTGCCAAACAAATAGGAGCACGGATTTGTTCTTCTCTTTCTCTCTTTGTTGCCCTTCACCACTGGCTTCTTCCACAGCCTCAGTCTGTTGACCGTCATCATAATCACTAGGGGGGCTAGGTAGTGTAGAATCACTAGGCAGGTTGGAAGTTTCAGCTTTAGCTGGCCCTAGAGTTTGGGTTTCACTCTCTGGTTTACTTTGTGTTGGTATCTTAGACTCATCCGTGGGTTTAGTTGGTACCAGCGTTCCAGAATCCTCTGATGCTGAAGTTTGTACGGGTATTTGCTTCAAAGGGATGATGCCCATTCCAACGTAGTGCTTCCCGTAGCTCTGGTTGTAGACTTTGAAGATAATAGAAGGTCCATCTTGAGCCAAGAGATCTTCTGCCATTGAACTGTATAGGGAGAGAACAAATTGTGATAATTGTTTTTATTGAGTAGCATATAAAAGAGAAGGAGCAAACAGACATTAAACTAACAAGTCAAATGATTCGTGGATTGTGGGGCTGTTATTGTTTCTGACTGTACGTGTCTTCTTGCTCAGTAGTCCTGGGAAGAGCCATTCTGGTGCCAGGCTGACCTCTATAACTGGGTTGAAGGTCAGGAAGCAAGCACAGTCTGTAGTAGTGGTGGGGTATCAGATATTAAGGAAGATGCTCTGAGGCATGTGCAAGATAACGAATATAAAGTGCACGCATGTTCAAACATTATAGTTGATAATACACAGAGTTGTACTTTGAGAGACTCTTGAATCTGATCGTAAGTCAACTGCTTGAATCATCTCCAATGAAACTGAGCCACTATCTCGAAGGTAAGCTGTGCTCACGAATATCGTCCCCAATTTCTCACTGTCTTGTGTCGACTGTAAGTCACCCACGGCAGACAAGAACTGGACAATCAAGTTTTGAGTGGCCGCTCGAAGAATGTTCAATTCATGAACAAGATCCTATAATGAGAAATACATTCAGTGCTCTTTACACTACTAACATTGTACCAATAGTGAAAGCACATGAAGCACATAATTTTATACGTTAACATTACATATCTTACAGTGTACTCTTCATTCTCTAGATCCTTATAAGGTAGTCCACGTCCTTTATCATAGTTGAAGTGCTTGAGCATCATCAGTGAGTAATAGAGACGCTCGTGCAGTTCCACTCTGTTGGGTTTCTCCTCAGCTGTGATAGACTCAATGCACAGGGAAATTGCCTCCATGGAAACTTTCCAAATACCTCCTAAAACACTGTATAATCATGTGTGCAATGAAGGGATATAGAGCTAGAAATTTAAACTCAGCAATTGAGAGGTGTAGAGTACAGGGTACTTACGAGAGGAGCACATCAGTGACCAGGTAGTTAGAGAGGGCAGTCAGAGTGTTACCAAGGTAGCTCACTAGCGGCAAAATAGGCTGCAAATTGAACAATTGATTCAATCAGACACATCTCTGAAGAAGTGTATACACATGACTGTTCTATTGCACACAATACTACATATAATTATCTCCTAGTCTGTACCCCCAATTCATTGAGATTGTCGTAGCTGCTGGGGAGGACAATATGCTCTGCATTCAACAGCTCTTGAAGATTTCTCTCTATCTCTGGTCGAACCTGTGTTGATAAACAAAAACAACAATTGAGTTTAAGAAACAAAGTTTCAGAGAGCACAGACTACTGTAGTGTACACACCTTGTCAGCAATGTTCTTAATGATGCGTGATAATTCAATGGCAACTGTCGAGTGGAATACATTCATTACACTGTTGATATCTTCAATGTGTTGAGCATTTGTTTTGTCTTTTGTTTCCTCCTCAGTGAGGTGTGGAATAATGTCCGGCCACTCGTTAAACACAATGCTCATGTGATACATATCGTTCAAGGTCACGCCCAGCTGGAAGGAGTAACATAAGTTGAGTGCATGGATTATCCTCATAACCGTTTGAACAGGCTTCTTCTAAGCTATCAGAAATTATAAAATCTGTATACAACTTTTATAGTACACTCACTTCTTGATCATCCAGGGCATACTCGTCCTTCATCTGCTCAGAGGTGTGTTGGACATAGAACAGGGCACACGATGTCACCTCTTGCATTATAAGCTTAGTGAACTTTAACATCTCACCAGTGACCGGCCATTTAAGATCATCCCTCACTCGGAACAAAATAAACAAAATATCGGACGAATCACAAACAGAAGAGGACAATTTGACCTCATCACTTATCGGCACTGGTTGACTGTCAGCAATGGCTCTCTTGATTCTCTCCTTACAATCACTGGAAGCTGCTTCAATGAGAATGGGTACAATCGGTTTGTACCAATCATGGTAAGAGGCCAAATAGATCTTGGCAGGATTCACAAGTCTAAGAGATGCATGGGAATAAAAATTCAGTAAATACGTAAGGTAGTATATAATATAGAAGTACTGAAATACATACTGAATTTACATAGCCTGATTACATGCATGTTAGCAGTATACATGTAGATCATGCATGTCAACTCTCACTTCAAATCCACGTTTGGTTGAACTGCGAGAGCAACAATGCTCCGTACAGAACGATAGGAGGAGTACACCTTCACCATAGTGCTGTACTCAGGAGGTTCTTCATCATTCCCCGCTACAAACTGTCCCAGTCGAGTTCTCACGAAATCAGAGAGCTGCAGGAATAGAGTACATGCACTACACACACGCTACAAGAGATTATAAAATATTACTCGGTTAGTTACGGGCGGGGCGAGGGAGGTATAGTACAGAGCTAGTTTTGCCCTATAAGAGCAGTGGAGAGACCAGAGGAGATCAAGCAGAGACTAGAGGAAACCTTTCTCATGTACATTATTACCAGTGCACCATTTCAGGACTGTATAGTACAAGCTGACTGGTTGCAGTGTAATGCACAGACACAGACTCACCAAGGCATCAATGGACAAGTAGAAGTGGGAGAAATACTCAATATCCAGCACACTCTTATCCCTGCACATCAGTTGCAACACTCAGCTATAGCTATAGTGGTGATTGTGCACAACTTACTTCTTGAAGAGAGGGGCTATTTGCCGCAAGGCAATACCACACATGTAATGAGTGGAGCTGCACAGCTCATCAAGATCCTTAGCCAACTGCACAACACAATAACAGCAGGATATACACAGCCATATATATACAGTGCAAACCCTTAGGCCAGACAATTATCAACTGTAACGTGTGCCCTTCACCTGCATTTGCCCACCATCCTCTGTGGTTGGCTTGGTATCAATGAACCAATCAGAAGCAGCTAGAGGAACAGCCAGGGCTACCAGACATGACACTGTCTTATCATCCTCTGCAAGACACTGGACCAGAGGGGCAATACGAGAGAGCTCCTCCACCACTCTGTGTGTGTGTATGGGGAGATGGATGTAGTTCTAAGAATGTGCGTATAGAGAAGTCATTTTGCAAGGGCTACATGACATGACATCCAATACACTGCTCTTGTATATTACGTACTTGATGTATGTAATGAATTTTTGGTAGCGTTTTCCTCTGATGCTCTCTTGTGTCTTGTCATCTTTGTCATTACTCGAGCCATTGCTGACATCGTTGAGTTTGAACTTTGTGATGTGGAACTTGAAAGTGAGTATCAGGTTACCCAGTAGCTTTACCAGGTCGTGGCGAAGGTCCTTCTCCTGTGTGTGTGTGTGTGTGTGTGTGTGTGTGTGTGTGTGTATGTGTGTGTGTGTGTGTGTGGGGGAGGGGGGTAGCACTAGACTGGACAGAATCATTAAGCTTATAACTAGATCATTGCTAGTAGACACAATAATTATTATTATATCACATTGGACCACACATTGCCAATCCTTATATAGCTACTACTCTCACCCACTCCTCCTGCAAGGGTGCATTCGTCTGGTGAGAACTTGTATCATCATCATCATCGATATCTTCCTCTGCCTCTGCCTCTTGTACCCTTGGAGCATTGACCTTTGTACTCAGGTCGTATTGACGCTGGATGGTGACCAGTAGGAGTAGAAATGTCTTGATACTGACTCTAAACAGACGATGGTAGTGGATGAGAACGTTGAGCTGACTGTGTGTGTGCACAATGTGGGTCAGAAATAGATCACTGACCAAAGCACACAATAAATCTTGTATAGTTATACACCCACACACCCACACACACACACGCACACACACACACGCACACACACACACACACACACACACACACACACACACACACACACACACACACACACACACACACACACACACACAAAGAGTGGCTTACATAGCTGATCTTTGCAGGTCGCTCATGGAGATCATGAAGCTGTGATTCTTGAGCAGCTCATCAGCCTCTGTGGAGAGCACACCATCCCAGTTCCTCTTGTATCGTCCACTCTCTGAGCGACTGTCAGCATTCACCAGGCCCCTCAATAACAGCCGGTGCTCCTGGAGGGGGTTCTAGGGGGGAGGTATTGGGTTAAATCAAGCAAGCATTCACCAGGCCCCTCAATAGCAGCCTGTGCTCCGGGAGGGAGTTCTAGGGGGAGGTATTGGGTTAAATCAAGCAAGCATTCACCAGGCCCCTCAATAGCAGCCTGTGCTCAGAGAGGGGGTTCTAGGGGGGAGGTATTGGGTTAAATCAAGCAAGCATTCACCAGGCCTGTGCTCAGAGAGGGGTTCTAGGGGGGAGGTGTTGGGTTAAATCAAGCAAGCATTCACCAGGCCCCTCAATAGCAGCCGGTGGTCTGAGAAGGGGTTCTAGGGGGGAGGCATTGGGTTAAATCAAGCAAGCATTCACCAGGCCCCTCAATAGCAGCCGGTGCTCCGAGAGGGGGTTCTAGGGGGGAGGCATTGGGTTAAATCAAGCAAGCATTCACCAGGCCCCTCAATATAGCAGCCGGTGCTCAGAGAGTGGGTTCTAGGGGGGAGGTATTCGGTTAAATCAAGCAAGCATTCACCAGGCCCCTCAATATAGCAGCCGGTGCTCAGAGAGTGGGTTCTAGGGGGGAGGTATTCGGTTAAATCAAGCAAGCATTCACCAGGCCCCTCAATATAGCAGCCGGTGCTCAGAGAGTGGGTTCTAGGGGGTATATGTATAATCATATATGTAACACAAAAAGCACTGTTACAGTAAAATATTCAAGGCTATACTGTAGAAGCATGTACTCAATGCTCATCATTATTAGCAATTCCATACAATGCAGAGCTGACACCCACTGCTCACATTGTGACCTACTGCTCACATCGTGATCCCTGAGGTTCCTTTGTTCAGACTCTATATTGAGCAGTACATGTAGCATGCCTCTGTCGTCATGGTGACCCGAATGAGATTCCAATTTAAGTATTTTTTCCCCCCCATTATGTGTGATATCTGACAGAGGTAGGAAGGCTCGTCCGATGTAATCATCACTGACCACAACGTTGTGAAAGAAACTGTAGGGGAAGAGATGGTACTGCAGGATGTGTGTCATGACTGTCCGTATATACCGTTCAAATCCTTTGATAGTGAACTCTGTGATCTTCCCACTTCTCGCGTCAATAGGACCTTTACTGTCCCTGTCCCTGTGTGTGTGCATGGTGTGGGTGTAATGTGGTGTGGAGAGTACGCTTGTCCATACATGACCAGTCAATATACACACTCACCACACTTCTAGAACCAGCACCTCACTAGTCACATTTTCAAATTTCCTGAGAAAAATAAGACCTGCGTGTCATAATAATATTAAATAATGCGTTGCTTCCCTTGATGGTTGCATAACCGGGATGGGAATCAAGCCTATATCTACACGTACAGTTTTGTTCTGCAGGTGGGATTCCCTCCACCCACTTTACCATGTATGAATTAAGCGCATGCTAGATTAGCTGAGGCGTGGCCATCACCCGCCTTACTATTATAACACTCACTTCAAATCATTATGCTAACAGGTTGGCTTGATTCCCCCACGATGATCAAGCATGTCTAATATCATAATAATTATGACAATAGAACGCTGTATATATATAATGTTACATGAATGTTTTATGTTGGCGTACAATTCCTTCCGTTCGTTCCATTCTGGGTCCAGGTTTTTCTCGATGACAGAGGTGTGGTGTATCTTGCCTAGTACCAACCCTTTTCTGTCCCAATCAGGGAGGTTGTGCTTCTTGACTAACTGCTTGTTCCTGCTCTCTGCTCGGATTATACCCAGCCTCACGTATGGATCACTAAAGCCTGCATCACAATGAGTATAGGAATTGCATGCATGGGCCTAGGATTCTGGGTGATAATTATAAGGTACTAATTACTTACCATTTGGATCCTTTGCTGGCAGTCCTGTTGCCTTCAACACTGCATGTATACGAAACACACTATAATTATGTCAACAGCCCATGCAGTATTGCATACAGTGTACATACTACAACATGTATGGAAACACTGCAATAAAGTGTGTGTGTGTGACAACAGTCCATTCAGCTCACCAGTCACCACGACCTTCCATTCACTGATCTGTGTAACAAGGAAGACACATAATAGCATACACATGATCAATCTCTATAGACTTGCCTTGTCAGCCTTGGCTGCAGTGAGCAGCTCATCCCATTTACCAGACACTGGGAACACCTACATGCATGCACAGTAGAAGCATGGATTAGTGTCATTATCAGTCACTATAGCTCACCCTCCTGACATAGTCCATTAGAGCGTTCTTCTTCTGATCGTCTTCATTCATATTGATGATGGTACGTTGTGCTATCAGACACATCTTGGCAATCTGATCAAGAGGGGAGTAATGTACTCATGCATACATTATATCATACGTAATTTATAAGGATGTCATAATTGTACCTCGTGCATGACTGGACATGTGCTAGTCTTGCATACTGCAGGTGGTGTGTGGTACATGACTGCATGTACATGATGTACATGTACCAGCAAGTGCGTATAAAGAGAAAAGGGCATGCAACTATATCAAATTTCAAAATAACGGCGGGGGCGTGCATGTGCTAAAAATACAAAAAATTATTGCAACTTGATATGGATGACAGCTATAGCTAGTGAGGTACATAGAGCAAAGACAGTATCTCTGCATGGGGTAGCCACATGCAGACATCAACAGGTCAACAAGTGGAAGAGAAGGACCATTGCTATTATACAGGCCAGGGCTCCTGCTAGGAAGCAAAGAGTTGCTAAGCCTAATAATAAGAAGACTGCTACATTTAGTGATCTATATACCTGTAGTGCATGTATACCTGGACCAGTTAATCTAGGGGCTCTCTTTAAGCTATATAGTACATGTATGCATGCTTATTTCCCCAGTGGGCAGTTGGCTTAATAGTCATAGTTATAGTATAAAATTAATATTGTATAATCATTATATTATATGCTCATCATAATGTGGATACACATTGCGAGTTGCATGCCCTCTTCTCTTCATACGCCCTTGCTTGAATGGTACCAGCTAGTCAGTTATCAAGAGAAGTATATAACCAAACTGAAGCGGCTAAATTTTTGTGAATATCTCTTCAAAGTAAATATGAAATTGTACTCAATTGAGTATTTAATTAACACGGATTGCCCTTAATTGAAAGGGAATGTGGGCATGCAGACGAAGGGCTCCACTAAGCTCTTTGAAGCTACATGCCCATGCACATGCATGTCGAGATTATAGTCATGTTACATGTCAATATGCTGGATAATGAATGGCATATGAAAGTAGGGGAAAAAGCAACACCATGCAACCATGATCACGATTTAGCTGACTATAATTATACTCACCTCTGTTTTTCTATGTGTTGTTTGGTCGTAAGTGTCCATCTCTGAGTCTGTGTCGGCCATCGATAGAGTGTCCGAGTCATCAGAGACAGTCTGCGTAGATTATAGGGTTAGGACTAGCCTAGTCACTAGGGGAGGGAGGACCACTGCATGTGACTAATATTAAAGTAAATGTTATGCAAACACTATATAATTATAGCCCCAAGCACTGACTTCAAGATAGCCCTCAATATTGATTTTATTTCACACATACTTTAGACACTTCATCGTCTTCTTTCTGAGCCTCAAGAGTGGTGGTTGCCAACTCCCTAGCTGGAGATGAACTTGGACTAGTGTGTGTGTGGAGTGAGTGATTACAATGAACACTATCCATCGCTACACTACACCTACCTAGCTCAACACTCACCCTACATATCATTAAGACAATGCACAACATAACAATTATTTGCACCTTATGCAACAACCCACCTATGAAACTTCACAGTAGTGACCCTCTCCCGTTTAAGCCATGGCCTAGACCTGCTGTCAGCACTTGCTTGAGACGCCATTCTACCACCAACTATGCTACTCTCTGTGATGCATGCAGACAAGATATCTTACTAAGACTGTTTGCACATGCGCAAAATTTCCACAGAAAAATATCCTGCTAAACGTGTATAACAACAATCTGGGAGGGAGCGTGCATCAACTTGTGAATGTTGCATGATATTGGATTCTGTGGCAGATTGGGTAGTATCATGAATGCGATTATCCTTTGAAGTTCTGCTGAGCTGTTCAATTAAGACACACAAAAAAGGTTTAAAACAAGCTATACAGCATGTAGGACTGAGTAGTATCCATTGGTAGACCCTCTGGACTATCTTGGTAGCCATAGAATATTTTCGAAGAGGAAGCAGCAAGCCATTTGTGTACACAGGCACTTCACAAGTGGACACAAGCTCTACAATAGTCTACATGCTTGCTAAGCAGCTTAGTTGACCAGAGTGCAGCTTTTAGAGGCCACACATACTTCCATCGAGGCAGCAGCAAGGCATAAAATCGATGGTTAGTTTGTGCACAGCCATTGACCCACGCCCATCTCTACAAGCCATAGCCACTTCATTGGGCGGCAATAACATTAAGCTAATTTTGTGGGTTGGGCTCAGATGCAAACTAAAGTGATGGAACTGTTCCAGATTGTGTGCGATTGACCTGGAAAGGGTATACATTATACAGTTGGTTAGCCTCGAGACCAGGCCCATTAAAACAGCCTGGATTCGAAGCTAACAGTTGGCCCGCTTGAGCGATGGCCAATGAATCACTAGCCTAGAATCCAGGCCGTATTGCATGACATTAAAAATTACGCTGTCAACGCCCACTTAGCTGGCCCCACCCAGTTACCACTCAAATGTCTGTTACACAGATAACTTTATACAACCAACATTAATCGTGCACAAAAATCGATCAGAACTCTTGACACTACACATAATAATCCGAGTTAGAGAGCTCCCTCTTCTCCAACACCTGCAGAGCACAATAATGGGGCACTTAGCAATGGACTTTACGTACCGTTAGTTCCAACTGTCTTGACCTGTGGAGAAGAACAATTATTAATGCTCCAACATGTTGAGCATGGCCTACCATTACTAACCAACACAGTGACAACGACATCAAACTCGGGCACTGCACAGTTAAATTTAGAAACCATTATTATGAAAGTGGGCGTTACCTTTCTCAATGGAAACGAGCACTACAAACATGCACAGGACATTTTTACTGCCACCCAGTACCCAGTGCCACAGCTTGTCTGTGCTAGAGAGGAGACATAAGCAGTGAGAGAAACACATTTACCTTTCTCCAGTAAGCGAGCCCATCTAGTACCTGAAAAATACCTGATTAATACATAATATTCAACAGCTAGCTAGACAACCACCACTCAGTCAGTCCCACAGCAGCATGGCTTGTCTGTACCTGGGGGAGAGAGGAGACAAAAGCAGTGAGAGAAGGGAACACTAGTACAGTAGTAGCTAGTAGGAGGAGCTGTGTGTGTGTGTGCATTGTGGCTGCAAGAGAACAAGCAAATGCATGGTTACATTGAGCGCAGCAGTTCAAACAAAACCGATCCATCAACAAATCTCCACAACCTTAGATAATAATACAAAACCATTGAGAACATTACCACCAGTAGTTTCCTTGCTCAAGGGACAGATTCAACAAAGGGCATAATAAACTAAAAGGGACCCTGTGACTGTGAGCACCATTAACTGAGCACAGAAGTAATCAACCAGAATGTGTGGGGTGGTTCGACAACAGTAGACTCACAGAGACAACACCTCCTTGCTCTTGAAGCCCTTGTCGACTCCAGTTGCAACAAGCCTGGCACGCAAGGCTTGCACAAGTGCTCAAGACTACTCTTCACTAACCCAGTCAAAGGCTACAGTTCCCTTGGCACACCTATAGTTTAGTTAAAGCCTGAACTTACCAATTCCATGTGCAGTAGGCAGAGTTATGATCCTAAAAAAGCCGTCATAATAGATTAGCATAAGCCAAGAAGCAGCAGTTGTCTAACTATATTATAGCTAGCTATTTCTAATGATCCTAGCTAACTAACTATTGGAACTGATAACGAGATCTTAACACTCCCAATTATGGCAGGATCCTGTGCTGCTTTCCCTTTAGGCAGGTACTAACAGCAGAGTGCTCCCTCAATAGACTGGAATGCCATGAGTAATCCATCATTGTACCCCGAAGGCTGGTTCAACAACGGTTTCAAGAACAAGAAGATGCTGTCCTGCAACCCAACTGTTGAAGAACCTTCCACACACATTCTGAATGATTACTTGAGTGCTACGGACACCCCCCCCCCCCCATCACCACCAAAGGGTTCAAGGCCATGCAGGTAACAGACTCTTAGCCACGCGTATATTAACAGAACAAAAAAGCGTTGTCGACACGAGTTTAGCCATGCATACATGCATTTAGCGTGTGCTTTGCTGGCAAGTATGATCTATTAAGCTGCATGACCTACACACCTCACAGTCAAGAAGGGGCCACACTTAAAACACTAGGAATACAAGAGCAAACTAATCCAACCAGAAACCTTCCATTCTCAACAAACAGCGTGCAACACGGATATGCTCAAAGGCCAGAGTGAAAAAATCTAGCCAATTGCAAAACAAGCTACAGAGGTACGGTTTCAACTTACAATAGCTTCTGCAGCCTGCACGGTGTCGGATGATCCAGCTCTATCCTTTCATGGCTGGAGAATGCTCGCGCTGCTCCACGGGAAGACTTGCTATGGTTTGCAACACAGTCGAAGACTCACGCTGGTTCAACAACACAGTGGAAGGCTTGCGCTGGTTCTGCAACACAGTGGAAGGTTTGCATAGCATCTGCAAAAAAATTAAGTCAATAGCAATCTGTAAAACATGACCAAATAGACAGCAAACAATGCTACAATGCTCCACAAGGCTTCCTAGCCTAACATTCCTGCAAACATGCGAGCTACAAGCAAAGAAACTCACCTCTTCCAGCAAGACACTTCGCTTTCTTCAAACTTCAAAGGAACTGAGCTTCTGGAACTGGATCTGGGAATATTCCAGGCCATTGACGTCAAAGTCTCCAAGGAGATACCATGGAGACCGACAGTTCCCACCGATAGAGGACCGCAAGAGTACTAGCTACAAGGTGTTGCGAGTATTGCGGTACATTGCGAAATCTGTTCCAGTGAGACGTCTACCCATGCGCAGTGTCCCCCAAATGCACATGTGCTCTGATTTGTTATTGTACGTGCGCATGCACAAATGAACACAAGATCAAAACATAAGTCAAAAATAGCTTGTTAATTAAGTATTAAAATTGACTGTATGTCTCTTCAGAAACTGTACTGCTACCGAGTTTTTCAACTTTGCCCTTTTCTTTAACTCATTGAACACCAAGTCATTGTCATCAGCTTGCCAAACAAATAGGAGCACGGATTTGTTCTTCTCTTTCTCTCTTTGTTGCCCTTCACCACTGGCTTCTTCCACAGCCTCAGTCTGTTGACCGTCATCATAATCACTAGGGGGGCTAGGTAGTGTAGAATCACTAGGCAGGTCGGAAGTTTCAGCTTTAGCTGGCCCTGGAGTTTGGGTGTCACTCTCTGGTTTACTTTGTGTTGGTATCTTAGACTCATCCGTGGGTTCAGTTGGTACCAGCGTTCCAGAATCCTCTGATGCTGAAGTTTGTACGGGTATTTGCTTCAAAGGGATGATGCCCATTCCAATGTAGTGCTTCCCACAGCTCTGGTTGTAGACTTTGAAGATAATAGAAGGTCCATCTTGAGCCAAGAGATCTTCTGCCATTGGACTGTAGGGAGAGACCAAATTATCATGTTTTGTTTTTAATACCAAATAGCATAAAGAGCGGGAGCAAACAGAAATTAAACTAACAAGTCAAATATTTCGTTGATTTCGGGGCTGTTATTGTTTCTGACTGTACGTGTCTTCTTGCTCAGTAGTCCTGGGAAGAGCCATTCTGGTGCCAGGCTGACCTCTATAACTGGGTTGAAGGTCAGGAAGCAAGCACAGACTGCAATAGTGGGGGTGGGTAGGAGATGTGATTTGCATAATAGTATACTAACAGACATTATTATGAGAGGATAATGAATGTTCAAACATTAATTTTTAGTTGATAACACACAGTCAGTTGTACTTTGAGAGACTCTTGAATCTGATCGTAAGTCAACTGCTTGAATCATCTCCAATGAAACTGAGCCACTATCTCGAAGGTAAGTTGTGCTCACGAATATCGTCCCCAATTTCCCGCTATCTTGTGTCGACTGTAAATCACCCATGGCAGACAAGAACTGGACAATCAAGTTTTGAGTGGCCTCTCGAAGAATGTTCAATTCATGAACAAGATCCTGAAATATATTTAGCGCTCTTGAAATGTGAAATGTGTACACTACTAATATTGTATACCAATAATTATATTTGTGAAAGAACATGAAGCACATAATTATGCTAATAACGTCAACATTACATAACTTACAGTGTACTCTTCATTCTCTAGATCCTTATAAGGTAGTCCACGTCCTTTATCATAGTTGAAATGCTTGAGCATCATCAGTGAGTAATAGAGACGCTCGTGCAGTTCCACTCTGTTGGGTTTCTCCTCAGCTGTGATAGACTCAATGCACAGGGAAATTGCCTCCATGGAAACTTTCCAAATATCTCCTAAAACACTGTATACGTATAATCATGTGTGTAATGAAGGGATATGACGCAATGTAATCATAGCTTGAACTTTAAACTCAGCAATTGAAAGGTGTAGAGTACAGGGTACTTACGAGAGGAGCACATCAGTGACCAGGTAGTTAGAGAGGGCAGTCAGAGTGTTACCAAGGTAGCTCACTAGCGGCAAAATAGGCTGCACATTGAACAATTGATTCAATCAGACACAATCATCTCTGAAGAAGTGTATACACATGACTGTTCTATTGCACACAATACTACATATAATTATCTCCTAGTCTGTACCCCCAATTCATTGAGATTGTCGTAGCTGCTGGGGAGGACAATGTGCTCTGCATTCAACAGCTCTTGAAGATTTCTCTCTATCTCTGGTCGAACCTGTGTTGATAAACAAAAACAACAATTGAGTTTAAGAAACAAAGTTTCAGCGAGCACAGACTACTGTAGTGTACACACCTTGTCAGCAATGTTCTTAATGATGCGTGATAATTCAATGGCAACTGTCGAGTGGAATGCATTCATTACACCGTTGATATCTTCAATGTGTTGAGCATTTGTTTTGTCTTTTGTTTCCTCCTCAGTGAGGTGTGGAATAATGTCCGGCCACTCGTCAAACACAATGCTCATGTGATACATATCGTTCAAGGTCACGCCCAGCTGAAAGGAGTAACATAAGTTGAGTGCATAGATTCTCTGAAATTATGGACCATTCCAAATTTGAGATTTGAGCATACCATTTGAATTAACTGGCTCCTTCTAAGCTTTCAGAAAATCAGAAATAATTATTGTTACTCCTTCAGAAGATTGCCACAAACAGACTATGATTACATAGTACACTCACCTCTTGATCATCCAGGGCATACTCGTCCTTCATCTGCTCAGAGGTGTGTTGGACATAGAACAGGGCACACGATGTCACCTCTTGCATTATGAGCTTGGTGAACTTCAACATCTCACTAGTGACCGGCCATTTAAGATCATCTCTCACTCGGAACAAAATAAACAAAATATCGGACGAATCACGAACAGAGGAGGACAATCTGACCTCATCACTTATCGGCACTGGTTGACTGTCAGCAATGGCTCTCTTGATTCTCTCCTTACAATCACTGGAAGCTGCTTCAATGAGAAGAGGTACAATCGGTTTGTACCAATCATGGTAAGAGGCCAAATAGATTTTGGCAGGATTCACAAGTCTAAGAGATTCAGAATAAATATAATAATTATAACTTTAATCAGACAATGTAAATTTAGAAGTACTTAAATACAAGGCTTGATTACATCCATGTTAGCAGTATACATGTAGATCATGCATGTCAACTCTCACTTCAAATCCACATTTGGTTGAACTGCGAGAGCAACAATGCTCCGTACAGAACGATAGGAGGAGTACACCTTCACCATAGTGCTGTACTCAGGAGGTTCTTTATCATTCCCCGCTACAAACTGTCCCAGTCGAGTTCTCACGAAATCAGAGAGCTGCAGGAATAGAGTACATGCACTACACACACGCTACAAGAGATTATAAAATATTACTCGGTTAGTTACGGGCGGGACGAGGGAGGTATAGTACAGAGCTAGTTTTGCCCTATAAGAGCAGTGGAGAGACCAGAGGAGATCAAGCAGAGACTAGAGGAAACCTTTCTCATGTACATTATTACCAGTGCACCATTTCAGGACAGTATAGTACAAGCTGACTGGTTGCAGTGTAATGCACAGACACAGACTCACCAAGGCATCAATGGACAAGTAGAAGTGGGAGAAATACTCAATATCCAGCACACTCTTATCCCTGCACATCAGTTGCAACACTCAGCTATAGCTATAGTGGTGATTGTGCACAACTTACTTCTTGAAGAGAGGGGCTATTTTCCACAAGGCAATACCACACATGTAATGAGTGGAGCTACACAGCTCATCAAGATCCTTAGCCAACTGCACAACACAATAACAGCAGGCCGGGTTCACATGTATATACAGTGCAAACCCATAGGCCAGACAATTGGCTAATACTTCAACTGTAACGTGTGTCCCTCACCTGCATTTGCCCACCATCCTCTGTGGTTGGCTTGGTATCAATGAACCAATCAGAAGCAGCTAGAGGAACAGCCAGGGCTACCAGACATGACACTGTCTTATCATCCTCTGCAAGACACTGGACCAGAGGGGCAATACGAGAGAGCTCCTCCGCCACTCTGTGTGCATGTGTGTGCATGTGTGTGGGGGGTGGGGTGTGTGTGTGGGGAGATGAATGTAGTTCTAAGAATGATCGTGTAGAGAATGTATTTGCAGTCTACAACAGTCATGTTGCAAGGGCTGTATGCATGACATCCAATACACTGCTGTTGTATATTACGTACTTGATGTATGTAATGAATTTTTGGTAGCGTTTTCCTCTGATGCTCTCTTGTATCTTGTCATCTTCGTCATTACTCGAGCCATTGCTGACATCATTGAGTTTAAACTTTGTGATGTGGAACTTGAGAGTCAGTATCAGGTTACCCAGTAGCTCTACCAGGTCGTGGCGAAGGTCCTTCTCCTGTGTGTGTGTGTGTGTGTGTGTGTGTGTGTGTGTGTGTGTGTGTGTGTGTGGGGGGGGGGGGGGAGGGGGGTAGCACTAGACTGGACAGAATCATTAAGCTTATAACTAGATCATTGCTAGTAGACACAACATTATTATGTCACAATGGACCACACATTGCCAGTCCTTATATAGCTACTACTCTCACCCACTCCTCCTGCAAGGGTGCATTCGTCTGGTCAGAACTCGTATCATCATCATTATCGATATCTTCCTCTGCCTCTGCCTCTTGTACCCTTGGAGCATTGACCTTTGTACTCAGGTCGTATTGACGCTGGATGGTGACCAGTAGGAGTAGAAATGTCTTGATACTGACTCTAAACAGACGATGGTAGTGGATGAGAACGTTGAGCTGACTGTGTGTGTGCACAATGTGGGTCAGAAATAGATCACTGACCGAAGCACACAATAAATCACATAAAGTATAGTTATATATATACACCCACACCCACCTGGCCGCCCGCCTGCCCGAACGCACACACACACACACACACACACACACACACACACACACACACACACACACACACACACACACACACAAAGAGTGGCTTACATAGCTGATCTTTGCAGGTCGCTCATGGAGATCATGAAGCTGTGATTCTTGAGCAGCTCATCAGCCTCTGTAGAGAGCACACCGTCCCAGTTCCTCTTGTATCGTCCACTCTCTGAGCGACTGTCAGCATTCACCAGGCCCCTCAATAGCAGCCTGTGCTCCGAGAGGGGGTTCTAGGGGGGAGGTATTGGGTTAAATCAAGCAAGCATTCACCAGGCCCCTCAATAGCAGCCTGTGCTCAGAGAGTATTGATATGTACTCAGAACTGAGACCTACTGCTCACATCGTGATCCCTGAGGTTCCTTTGTTCAGACTCTATATTGAGCAGTACATGTAGCATGCCTCTGTCGTCATGGTGACCCGAGTGAGATTTCAATTTAAGTATTTTCTCCTCCCCATTATGTGTGATATCTGACAGAGGTAGGAAGGTTCGTCCAATGTAATCATCACTGGCCACAACGTTGTGGAAGAAACTGTAGGGGAAGAGATGGTACTGCAGGATGTGCGTCACGACTGTCCGTATATACCGTTCAAATCCTTTGATAGTGAATTCTGTGATCTTCCCACTTCTCGCGTCAATAGGACCTTTACTGTCCCTGTCCCTATGTGTGTGTGGGTGTGGGTGTGGGTGTGGTGTGTGTGGGTGTGTGTGTGGGTGTGGAGAGTACGCTTGTCCATACATGACCAGTCAATATACACACTCACCACACTTCCAGAACCAGCACCTCACTAGTCACATTTTCAAATTTCCTGAGAAAATGGTGTAATAAACCATGCTATTATGAACACTGCATGTTAGCAATAAACCATGCTATTATGAACACTGCATGTTAGCAATAAACCATGCTATTATGAACACTGCATGTTAGCAATAAACCATGCTATTATGAACACTGCATGTTAGCAATAAACCATGCTATTATGAACACTGCATGTTAGCAATAAACCATGCTATTATGAACACTGCATGTTAGCAATAAACCATGCTATTATGAACACTGCATGTTAGCGTACAATAAACCATGCTATTATGAACACTGCATGTTAGCAATAAACCATGCTATTATGAACACTGCATGTTAGGTGCAATAAACCATGCTATTATGAACACTGCATGTTAGCGTACAATTCCTTCCGTTCGTTCCATTCTGGGTCCAGGTTTTTCTCGATGACAGAGGTGTGGTGTATATTGCCTAGTACCAACCCTTCTCTGTACCAATCAGGGAGGTTGTGCTTCTTGACCAACTGCTTGTTCCTGCTCTCTGCTCGGATTATACCCAGCCTCACGTATGGATCACTAAAGCCTGCATCACAATGTGGTGAACAAGTAGGAAATGAGCTGGCAATGAAATTGGGCCTACAGGATCCTGGGTGAGTTCATGGTATAAAGTGCCTACCATTTGAATCCTTTGCTGGCAGCCCTGTTGCCTTCAACACTGCATACAGCACGTAAGCAAGCACACGTCAATATACACATGTACTGTATAAAAATTATAGTCAGTGTACATAATTATACTTATACAACATGGAAACACTGCAATAAAGTGTGTGTGTGTGACAACAGTCCATTCAGCTCACCAGTCACCACGACCTTCCATTCACTGATCTGTGTAACAAGGAAGACACGTAATAACATACACATGATCAATCTCTATAGACTTGCCTTGTCAGCCTTGGCTGCAGTGAGCAGCTCATCCCATTTACCAGACACTGGGAACACCTACATGCATGCACAGTAGAAGCGTGGATTAGTGTCATTATCAGTCACTATAGCTCACCCTCCTGACATAGTCCATTAGAGCGTTCTTCTTCTGATCGTCTTCATTCATATTGATGATGGTACATTGTGCTATCAGACACATCTTGGCAATCTGATCAAGAGGGGAGTAATGTACTCATGCATTCATGTGTATTATATCATACTATAGCTCAAGTCTTGCAAAAATGATACTCCAATCTTACAAGGATGTCATAACCCTGTACATGTATAATTAACGGCCAATCAGTTGTGCAAGAAAAACATATAATTATTGTGACTACACCCAATGGTTATAATTATAGCTAGGTGGTGAGGGATGTGGGTTTGCATTGATTGGAGACAAGGGCTCAACTGATGTACACTGAGCACAAACAAGGTTTCCCAATGCCACCCATGATGAATATTCAGCTGACTATTATACTCACCTCTGTTTTTCTACGTATTGTTTGGTCGTAAGTGTCCACCTCTCTGTCTGTGTCGGCCATCGATAGAGTGTCTGAGTCATCAGAGAGGATACGAGCACGAGGAGAGTGTACTAGTGCCTGCATGCATAGGAGAGGGGGGCAATCTAAGTTATTGCTTTGGTAACCAAATGAGAGTTTGATTCTGTATACTGGCTATAATTATATCTATAAGGCTGCATGGCGGTACATCACTCATAGGCCACACCAACACAAGGTTCTCACACATTACTAGGTAGGGGGGGGGTAGCTATATGGGCTATACAACGCTCCACCCCGCTGCATGAACCTTTGAGCAAACACTATACACCTGACTTGAAGACAGAGTCCTTATAATCATGCATAATAGTGACATGTATAATTATAAGTTATTTCACACATACTTTAGACATTTCATCCTCTTCTTTCTGAGCCTCGAGAGCGGTTGCTAACATCCCCTTAGTGGCTGATGAACTTGGACTAGTGTGTGGAGTGAGCATGAACTGATACACACCATACATGCAGGGAGTGAACACACCATACATGCAGGGAGTGAACACTATCCATCGCTACACTTTGTTTGGTTGCTTGCCCAAAAACCAGCTATTATACCTAGTCTAGCTAGCTGAACATGAGAAGACCCACCCTCTATAATTGTATAGACTATAGTGTATGCAGGGCCTGCATGAGGGCATGCAGCTAGATACACCATGCAACCCACCTATGATACTTCAAAGTAGTGACCCTCTCCAGTTTAAACCATGGCCTAGACTTGCTGTCAGCACTTGCTTGAGACGCCATTCTACTTGATCAATGAATCATGAGAGAGACTCAATCTCTGTATTTATTTACTATGATCACAACAGGAAATAGCTTCAATAGATTATACCACAAGAGAGATGTGCACAAGATAAAGAACAACAACAATGTGCAACACAGTAGAGACAGATTATAGTTAGTTTTTCAGTAAAAGTCCTCTTCCTTCATGTCAGCTGGCTTTGCATTGTTGCTCTGACCTCGATACAGTCCTGCCACCTGATCGCTAGTGGTAGCATCCTCCGGAGTCTTGTCCTCTCTGATACGCAGGAAGCGAGGGAAGCGCAGGGAAATACCCTTCTCTGGATCAACCTGGAGGGAAGGATTGTGTATTTAATGCAAAAGTTATTGATATCGGAAAACCCAAGTATGGTCTCGCAAAGATGCTACATTCATGCATATTAATATGAACGGTGTACTAGCTCTTTCTATTAGTGAAGATACTTACAATTCCTGCAGCTGCCGTGTAGACGGGAGAGATGGAGAGATCAGCAGCCTTCACCTCCCACACCTGCACACCAGTGAGTGAGCACTTGCGTCTGTGTCATACAGGGGAACGTACCTGTGCAGGGTCAAACCAGTGATCTGGTTGGACGCCCTGACTACTGTAGCGGTAGTAAGGCTTCGGAGCATCAATAACATGATTTTTGAAGAATGTCGAGTGATTCTCGAGATCCTCATCTTTGAATCCAGTGCCAATCTGTGGAAATTACGTTTAGTCGATATTAAACGATAGGTCAGTACGAGTATACTAGCTGTACTCACTTTGCAAATGACTTGATATTCTTCATTCTGCTCATCATAACAGGCGAGTAAGAAGCCACCATATTTCCCTGCCCTCTTCCCGGTCCCATGGAACCCTCCTATCACCACCAGGTCCAGAGTGTCCCCCACACCCTCAAGGTAATCCTTCTTGAGCTGCATGGAGAACTAAAGTCAACCATCACTGCTAACACTCCTCATACCTTGAGCCAGTTGTGTGACCTCTTTGCTATCTCATAGGTAGCATCTCTGTCGAGTGTCTTGACCATGAGGCCCTCACAGTTGCCCTGGATGGACTCATCCATGAATACTTGTATCTCATCAAGATCCTTAGAGTCTTTGGAGGTGGCCAGCATGAACTCCTGTACACCAGAGAAAGCATTGACACCACTCTTGGTACTAGCCATTGACATCACTCACTCCTTCCACAGTGTTGAAGGACTCTCTTAGCAATGCTCTCCTGCTCTCAAACGGTTCCTTCACTAGCGACTACAGTAAGAACTTGGTCAGTCAGTATACACTACACAACTACGAAGGCCGTTACCTTTCCATTGAGGTAGATGAGATCAAAAGCAAACACACACACTTGCACCTTGATACTAGCCAGCTCTGCATCCTGCACACACACACACACACACACACACACACACACAATAAGACCATGCACATAGAATATTCTACCTTGAGATTATTCTACCTTGCGTTTTCTGGTGCTGAGTATTTGAAATGGTAGTATTTGCTTTTCCTCTGTATCCCAGGCAACAGCCTCAGTGTCCAACACACATGACCTCACACCATCCTTTAATATCTGAACAAGACATAAAGTAAGTGTACAAAGCTGACACACATACGCTACCTTGGGCATTCTTCCTATGATGTCTGGGTACTTTGAAGTGTTGTCCTCAGAGTTGCGGCTGTATACCCGGACCTCTCCACCCTCAATCACATGGATCTGGGCACGCTCTCCATCGTACTTCCACTCACACGTGAACCTTGCACCCTCAAACCTACGCAGAACCTCCAGAGGAAAATAGCAATCATTGTACAAAATACAAAATCACATCATAGTTTTACCATACATACTTAGTTAGCTATAGTCTTACTTCTTGCAGCCCCTTGGTTGGGTGGGCCAGCATGGGCTTGAGGGGAATCCCCGGAGTGAGTCTACAATGCTCTGAGAGATGGTCTAGCCCGTGACTGAGCAGAGCTGGCACTAACACCTCGTAGTTAGGTAGCTCACTGTGTGTGTGGGTGTGTGCGTGTGTGTGTATTACAAGATGCTCACAAACTAACAGTGATACAGTAACAGAGAGTGGTAACAGACAACGCACACAGAGCTCAGTACCAGTAACTGGACTTGACAGTGAGGGCTGCTCCCTCCAAGTGTTTGTGGAACACCTCAGGAGAGACTGTCTTACTGGCATTCAACACCACAGGGGGCCAATCTAGGAGGGGGGGTACAATTACTCATTACTGTATATTTCCCTCACCTGTACAAGGTGGACTGTAGACCACGGCGTGAGCTATTGCCACGAGAACAGATTGTTCGGCCAGTCCAATCCTTAGCTTACCCCCCAGGGAGCGAATGAGGTACCTTGCTTCAGACCCCCTGCATGCAACCAACAGACCCTTGATGATGTCAACCTTCTTGGCCTGGGACTGTGGGGGGTATGGGGGGTATTAACTGCTTGTGTACAGGGACTGTGGGGGGTATGGGGGTATTAACTGCTTGTGTACAGGGACTGTGGGGGTATGGGGGTATTAACTGCTTGTGTACAGGGACTGTGGGGGGTATGGGGGTATTAACTGCTTGTGTACAGGGACTGTGGGGGGTATGGGGGGTATTACCTGCTTGTGTACAGGGACTGTGGGGGTGTGGGGTATTAACTGCTTGTGTACAGGGACTGTGGGGGTATGGGGGTATTAACTGCTTGTGTACAGGGACTGTGGGGGGTATGGGGGTATTAACTGCTTGTGTACAGGGACTGTGGGGGGTATGGGGGGTATTACCTGCTTGTGTACAGGGACTGTGGGGGTGTGGGGGGTATGGGGGGTATTAACTGCTTGTGTACAGGGACTGTGGGGGTATGGGGGTATTAACTGCTTGTGTACAGGGACTATGGGGGGTATGGGGGTATTAACTGCTTGTGTACAGGGACTGTGGGGGGTATGGGGGTATTAACTGCTTGTGTACAGGGACTGTGGGGGGTATGGGGGGTATTACCTGCTTGTGTACAGGGACTGTGGGGGGTATGGGGGGTATTAACTGCTTGTGTACAGGGACTGTGGGGGGTATGGGGGTATTAACTGCTTGTGTACAGGGACTGTGGGGGGTATGGGGGGTATTAACTGCTTGTGTACAGGGACTGTGGGGGGTATGGGGGGTATTACCTGCTTGTGTACAGGGACTGTGGGGGGTATGGGGGGTATTAACTGCTTGTGTACAGGGACTGTGGGGGGTATGGGGTATTAACTGCTTGTGTACAGGGACTGTGGGGGGTATGGGGGGTATTAACTGCTTGTGTACAGGGACTGTGGGGGGTATGGGGGTATTAACTGCTTGTGTACAGGGACTGTGGGGGGTATGGGGGTATTAACTGCTTGTGTACAGGGACTGTGGGGGGTATGGGGGGTATTAACTGCTTGTGTACAGGGACTGTGGGGGTGTGGGGGGTATCAACTGCTTGTGTACAGGTAGACATACGTACAGCACTTCCAGACATGGTGGCAATACTCTTGAACTTTGAGAACACTCCAGACACAGTTAGTTTGGGAGGGGCAAACATCGTCCGCTGAGTACTGCGACTCATCTACAAGTGAGGAGACAACATTCAATGAGTAGTGGATTATACCACACATCTCAGCCACTAGCCCCGCACACCCACACACACACACACGCCCACACACATCTCAGCCACTAGCCCCCCCACACCCACACACACACACATCTCAGTCACTAGCCCCCCCCACACCCACACAACACACCTCAGCCACTAGCCCCCCACACCCACACACACACACACCTCAGTCACTAGCCCCCCCCACACCCACACACACGCACCTCAGCCACTAGCCCGAGGTCTCCTTTCTCTGCATAGTCAGCCTTGACTTGAGGAGGGTTCCTACCAGTAGCACCAGCAATGGCCTTGATGAGGAAGGACTCTCCAATGCCTAGCTCCAGTCCCTCATATGCAGGGGCAAGCTGAGGGAGTACATACCTAACCACTAATGCAGCTATGACTAGTGTACCTTGTTGAGACAGAGATGCACACTAATGCAGCTATGACTAGTGTACCTTGTTGAGACAGAGATACACACAGGGCACAGTCTCGGCTGGTGAGAGGAGGATCACTGAGCGGAGGAAGTTAGTGAGAGTGGAGATGATCTTCAGACGCTTGCTCTCTTCCTCAATATGCTCAAATGTCTTGGCCACTGCCATGTACGGGACTCTGGGAGGATAAAACATTACACAGATAAAGTACTAGTCAAAGCACTAGACTAACTTCTGTCCCTTGTTCCAACAGGCGTGATTGAGAGGATGGTAGTTGGTGATGGAGGGGTCATAGTCCACCTCCCCTACACACCCCACTGGTTGGGACTCTGGACTACTGCAAGCAAGAGAAAATTACAGCTACAGCATTGGGAAAAGTCCCAGGGACTTCGAATAAATTAATGATAAGAAAATTCATACAGTGACTATACATCATCGAAAAATGTCAATCTCAATAAATAGAAGAATGAATATGATTGGATAAAGGACGCATGCACGTTGGGCAACAAGGAGGAGTCACCGATGCATGGTACAAGTATAAAAATGAATGTTCATGTCATTTTTCTCAACTAGTTCATTGCAGTATCTCACAGCCCAAGTCAAGTTTAAAAAATGTTCAAGATACTTAGAGCACTTTGCAGCTGCTGCGGACCCACCAGAGTTGCCCCAAGCCAACCATCAGAGGGGGACAATAGGTTGGCTCTATTATAACTCTGTCAGCAAAACACTACCATTGTACTTCATGTATGATACAGAGATGAAACAGGTAATCAGACAATAAAGCTTGAACAAGATTTGCTTGGTGCACAGAAACTCTCTACTAAAGTTGGTATGGACTTCCCAAGAATACTGTAAGTAACGTAACCTGGAATGTACAATGACTTAAAACACATGCAGGGAAGCTCAAACTACATTCCCTCCAATAGGAGCAACAGCTAACATGAGAAGTTAGAGCAGTTAGAGCAGTTACAGCAAGCATTAGAGCATACATTTTTTTTTATTTACATATGCTTGTTGGGAAATAATATAAAAATTATACCTTATCTCCTTTTTAAGGCTCTTGTTAGTCTTGTTAGGAGACGTCCTGGTGGGTGTGTGGGTGGTCCTGGGAGCTGTGTGGGGGGTGGAGAGTACAGTGAGGGGGCGTGAGAGTAGCAGCCTCAGGCAAAGCAACTGTGGTACACACAATACATGTGCCATGTGGGAAGCCATACTAGAGCTGAGCTAGAGGTCAAGGTTCACCATGACACAGCTAGTGCAAGTGGTAATGAACATGCCCATGTACTTACAAAAGAATGAATGCACAGTCTTTTCTTCCTCCATTGATTTCTCCTCATCATTTCCTTGTACCTCTTCTTTGCTAGCTAAGGCCACTCCTTCATCCATCACTACCTCCATCATTACCTCATTGTCCCCACTGTCCTGGTCAGTCGCCTCTAATGCAGGTGTGGTGGTACTCCTGACCCTGGCTGGTGACCTCTCAACAGGAGGGCTCTTAATGTCTGTTGATGATGCATTTGGTGTGGTTGCCTGGGGTGATCTCATCTTGCCAGTGTGCTTACGAGCTGGGCGTGGAATAAGAATAACTAGTGACATCACAATCTCCTACAGAGCTAGAGGTAGCCATAGCTCTAGTGACATCACAATCTCCTACAGAGCTAGAGGTAGCCATAGCTCTAGTGACATCACAATCTCCTACAGAGCTAGAGGTAGCCATAGCTCTAGTGACATCACAATCTCCTACAGAGCTAGAGGTATATAGCCATAGCTCTAGTGACATCACAATCTCCTACAGAGCTAGAGGTAGCCATAGCTCTAGTGACATCACAGTCTCCTACAGAGCTAGAGGTAGCCATAGCTCTAGTGACATCACAGTCTCCTACAGAGCTAGAGGTAGCCATAGCTCTAGTGACATCACAGTCTCCTACAGAGCTAGAGGTAGCCATAGCTCTAGTGACATCACAGTCTCCTACAGAGCTAGAGGTAGCCATAGCTCTAGTGACATCACAGTCTCCTACAGAGCTAGAGGTAGCCATAGCTCTAGTGACATCACAATCTCCTACAGAGCTAGAGGTAGCCATAGCTCTAGTGACATCACAGTCTCCTACAGAGCTAGAGGTAGCCATAGCTCTAGTGACATCACAGTCTCCTACAGAGCTAGAGGTAGCCATAGCTCTAGTGACATCACAGTCTCCTACAGAGCTAGAGGTAGCCATAGCTCTAGTGACATCACAGTCTCCTACAGAGCTAGAGGTAGCCATAGCTCTAGTGACATCACAGTCTCCTACAGAGCTAGAGGTAGCCATAGCTCTAGTGACATCACAATCTCCTACAGAGCTAGAGGTAGCCATAGCTCTAGTGACATCACAATCTCCTACAGAGCTAGAGGTAGCCATAGCTCTAGCTGCATACAACACAGCACTCGTAATGAGCACTGTGCATTAGCTACTATAGTACACACAGTGCATTGATTGTCAGTGTTTAAATAGACAAACCAGTTTTTCTCTTAGGAGGCGTCTTCAATAATTCATCCTCAGTGCTAGGCCCACCATTGTGGCCAGTCCCCTCAGTGCTAGGCCCACCATTGCGGGCCTGTTCCTCAGTCACTGGTACATCCATAGATGGTTGCACAGATGATGATACTATAGCATTCTCTTCTGATTGAGACATCTCTACATTGTCTGAGAGTTCGTTAGTTGTTTCATTTGTTTCATTTGCCACTTCTGTGTCAGAATCTTCACTGTCTGAGATAACACGACGTTTCTTTGACTTGCTCTTAAATACGGGGGATTCTACTTTATCCGGGAAAGCATTGCCAGCCTCCTCATCCCCTAGAGTGGTGTCCCTCTGTCTCTCCTCATTCTCCAGAGTGGTGGTGTCCCTCTGTCTCTTGTTGTTGGGGGGAGGACTCTTGGTCTTAGGACCAGGGGACTTGGAGAAGAAGTCACTGTATCATACACTGTATGTGAACATGTATAATGTAGTATATCACACATACTTACAGTATTCCTCTTTGAGGCATTCTGAGGATCTTCACTGTCTGCTATGCTTAATAGAGGGCAGTGCTCTGTTGAAATACGGTAAGAGTCGTTTATAGGAAGAAAATTAGAAAAAGCTTGTTTGCTACGTTTATTCCACTGACGATCTTTGCCCACATTTTAATTGAGCTTGTTTATAATTTATTTTTAAGTTGAGCTGAGATGTCTGTTCGATCGCTGTCAGTGCGTAAGAGAATCTATGAGATCAAAAACTTGTCACCCAAACCAAAGTAAGGACAGGTAGCCTTTGAGATTGCATGAGCTCTGAGATTGCATGCAGTGGAGCTGCACATCCACACACAAGTATTTATATGTTAATTAGCCTTGTGCATGTTGTGTGCAGACACTTGCACTGCTTGGTTTGTGTACACAGCTGCTAGTGTGCTCAGCCGCTAGTGTGCCACTAGCGTGCTCAGCTGCTAGTGTGCTCAGCCGCTAGTGTGCTCAGCCGCTAGTGTGCTCAGCCGCTAGTGTGCCACTAGCGTGCTCAGCTGCTAGTGTGCTCAGCTACTAGTGTGCTCAGCCGCTAGTGTGCTCAGCCGCTAGTGTGCACAGCTACTAGTGTGCTCAGCCGCTAGTGTGCTCAGCCGCTAGTGTGCACAGCTACTAGTGTGCTCAGCCGCTAGTGTGCTCAGCCGCTAGTGTGCACAGCTACTAGTGTGCTCAGCCGCTAGTGTGCACAGCTACTAGTGTGCACAGCTACTAGTGTGCTCAGCCGCTAGTGTGCTCAGTAGTTACACTGTTTCTCTTGAGCCTACAATAATTATTGAACTGGTGTCAATTATTAATAGAAACAGTTTCGCACCTTTGAATTGTATAGCTAGTACAGTACACTGCATAGCTACAGACTACAGTACACTGCATAGCTACAGACTACAGTACACTGCATATAGCTAGTACAGGGCATTGTCTGTATTGGGAGATGTTAGTACAAGCACACAGTGGGTGTGTGACCTCATACCATGGCACTCCCTTGTTAGCTTGTAGCTAGGGTGGTGCCATTCTCTAGAGGTTCACTGTGCACCACCCCCAGTGTTGTGTGATTAGAGGTTTCACTGTGTGTGATGTTGTGCACCACCCCCAGTGTTGTGTGATTAGAGGGTTCACTGTGTGTGATGTTGTGCACCACCCCCAGTGTTGTGTGATGTTGTCACTGTGCACCACCCCCAGTGTTGTGTGATTAGAGGGTTCACTGTGTGTGATGTTGTGCACCACCCCCAGTGTTGTGTGATTAGAGGGTTCACTGTGTGTGATGTTGTGCACCACCCCCAGTGTTGTGTGATTAGAGGGTTCGCTGTGTGTGATGTTGTGCACCACCCCCAGTGTTGTGTGATTAGAGGGTTCGCTGTGTGTGATGTTGTGCACCACCCCCAGTGTTGTGTGATTAGAGGGTTCGCTGTGTGTGATGTTGTGCACCACCCCCAGTGTTGTGTGATTAGAGGGTTCACTGTGTGTGATGTTGTGCACCACCCCCAGTGTTGTGTGATTAGAGGGTTCACTGTGTGTGATGTTGTCACTGTGCACCACCCCCAGTGTTGTGTGATTAGAGGGTTCACTGTGCACCACCCCCAGTGTTGTGTGATTAGAGGGTTCACTGTGTGTGATGTTGTGCACCACCCCCAGTGTTGTGTGATTAGAGGGTTCACTGTGTGTGATGTTGTGCACCACCCCCAGTGTTGTGTGATTAGAGGGTTCACTGTGCACCACCCCCAGTGTTGTGTGATTAGAGGGTTCACTGTGCACCACCCCCAGTGTTGTGTGATGTTGTCACTGTGCACCACCCCCAGTGTTGTGTGATGTTGTCACTCATTGGGAGGCAATAGCAGATTGCATATGGATAATCCCCATACACTGTACAGAGCAGCCCCACCCCCACATACCTCACACACACACACACACACACACACACACACACACACACACACACACACACACACACACACACACACCCACACACACACACACACCCACCCACCCACCCACACACACACACACACACACACACACACACACACACACACACACACACACACACACACAGTGGTTGCCTAATCCGTGGCTCTGATGCGACGGACACGCCCCCTCCACTGGCGGAGAGACAAGCCTCCACCATCATAGAGTCTGCTATACTGGTAAGAGAAGTCTACGTACTAGCCCTTGGTACTGATGTGATGCTTTAGATACCTCCATACTCTGTGCTCACATTATAGACTACTACAGTATAGTAGCATATACTCTACTGTCAGTTGATGCAGTACCTTCCCCTGGCATTGTGCAGTGCCCTAGCTGTTGGAGTAGTGGATGAGGGGAAAGATCACTTGAACAGTAGAATTTGTAGCACTGTTGATAAACAGATTGTCAAGCTGCATGACACACACGAACAGTGGACTAGGTTTGGTGTAGCCAGAGGAAACACCGTATAGCGGGTAATTTTCTTAGGGTAAAAAATTGCTCTCGTGAGTAAAAATTTTGTTTGTCTGCATTTCCTCCTCCCTCTCTTTATCTCCTCCCTCTCTCTCTCTCTTAGGAGCAGCAGCAGAAACAGAAGCACAGTGTATCAGGGTCCTCTCTACCTACCATCAATGATGGTGACGATACAGATGATGATGACACATTCACCATTGGTATTGCCAGGGATACCTCGTTCTATGAGGGACAAGAGGAACCATCTAAAGTGAGTGAGAGCAGCCCTTGGACCTACTTATAGTGTCAATAATATAGTGGTTTCATATAGTGGTTGTGTGTAGTGGTTTGGCAGCTCTTGGTTGTTGTACAGTACTGGCCATTCACTTCTGTTATACTAGACAGTTGACAGTATCTCCTCTGACGCCTCCTACACAGTCTACCAGATGTCATGGCATCACATGAGTGCAGTAGCACATGCTATTATAGTGCTGAGCAACCCACAGCCAGGGGGATACTCATACTTAGTGAATGTGGTGTATGAGCACAATGTTATAGATATCTCTCAGGTTGTGTAATACAGAAGCTACTATGCAAGCAGAGCGTTTGGTGTGTCCCTACAGCTATAGGAAGTGATGTCATCACTCAATCCTCTGACTATAAGAGAACAGTGCATGCATAAGCAAACTAAATCAGCTAGAAATAACAAAGTAAGAAAATTAATGTCAGCAATGTTTAAAAAGAAGACATCTCCACGAAAGCTACCTGGACTGCGAGACCTGCTATCTCGACACAGAGCAATCACATCGCCAGTAGATACCAGAGCTCCCATTGATGGCTTCCATACAGCCAGTTGCTCAGAACCTGATCTAACCATTCATGACATGGTTGACCAAGTGTGTCCCATGAATACACTCACCCTGAGGCACGTTAAATCAGATGGATTCTCATCAAATGAACATCTCGAATATTCAGAACTGTGTCAGCTGCAGCAATTTTCACACTCGAGCTCTTCCATTTCTTTAAGTAGCAATCCTTCATTGCACGAGGCTAGTACTGAGGCTCAAGAAGAAACTGACTTTGACTTTGTACCGCGATTCTTGCTAAGGAAAAAGTTTGGCAACCATGTTAAATCAGCCAGTGATGCTTTGAATGAAGCGCAAAACAGTACGTTTGTGAGAAAAAAATACCTTTATGGCCATCCACGACCTTTGTCCTCTCCTGATATTGCAGTCCCTCTTCCTATCCATCAAATAGAAGCTGCTTACACAAAGACACCCTCTAGTGAAGGTGTCTCTAACAAGATACCCTCTAGTGAAGGTGTCTCTAACAGTCACACTGATCTCTCTCCAGCCACACACAAAGAGTCACCACGCAAAACATCCTCTTTCCTAAATCTTCACAAATCATTTGCATCAGCATGGCAGATCTTCAGACCTAAAAACAAGAGGAAGTTGAGTGCCCAAGACCTCCCCCCACCACCATCCTACACACGACAAGACACAACCACACTTGCTGAATACTGTGAACAACAGGAACTTCAACTAACCAGCTCTGACAATGATGAGTTCTGTGTGATCCCCACTGGCTCAGCTAGTATCCAATTCTTAGCCCCTCAGAGGAAGCTATCTGAATCTGAACTAGAGCGAGAGGAGCTCCTGCGACTAGCTATAGCCGAGCTAGAGGCACACACCAACGAGCACCTCCAGTGGAGGGAACGCAAGCTGCGCCCTACTAGCATGTGGAGTACCAGTGGAGTGATCCTACCTCCTGCTGATCCATTTGAGATACAGTTTGAGTGTGAGGTATTATACATCATCATACGTATATACTGTGTGCATGGTGGGTACACTGTACAGACTGTGCATGTGCACGGTGGGTACACTGTACAGACTGTGTGCATGGTGGGTACACTGTACAGACTGTGTGCACGGTGGGTGCACTGTACAGACTGTGTGCATGGTGGGTACACTGTACAGACTGTGTGCATGGTGGGTACACTGTACAGACTGTGTGCATGGTGGGTACACTGTACAGACTGTGTGCACGGTGGGTGCACTGTACAGGCTGTGTGCATGGTGGGTGCACTGTACAGACTGTGTGCACGGTGGGTGCACTGTACAGGCTGTGTGCATGGTGGGTGCACTGTACAGACTGTGTGCATGGTGGGTACACTGTACAGACTGTGTGCACGGTGGGTGCACTGTACAGGCTGTGTGCATGGTGGGTGCACTGTACAGACTGTGTGCACGGTGGGTACACTGTACAGACTGTGTGCATGGTGGGTGCACTGTACAGACTGTGTGCATGGTGGGTACACCGTAGTCATCTTTGTAGAATAGCAATAGCAGTAGTCGTCCTTATAGAATAGCAATCAGTAATATACGTAGTCGTCTTTGTACGATCTTCTCAATCCATGGGATTGTGTTCATCTATAACTAAAGCTTGACAGTGTGTATCCTATTAGTCATATACTTGCATAGCCTGGACTAAAGGCTACACATGAAGTGGACCAATCAAGTGTCGGCATGTAATTATCTTCTTAGCAAATTGTGTCTATGTCTACACCTTTGTCTGTGTGTGTGGGTGTTGTGTGGGTGTGTGTGTGTGTGTGTGTGTGTGGGTGTAGGAAAAGCTGTCGTGTTTCCTTTCATACTGAAAAACTATCTGTGAATTGATTTTCTGAATTTGTTCGGAAGTTGTTTATCTCACCTCCAGATAATCTATCCAAGCAGCAATGGCTGAACATTATTAATTTTTTTTTGTTCCATAGATCAAACAGACACTAACCATTGCCTTGGCAACTGTCGTCAACATGAGGGAGGTACCAAACGACGACACTAACAAACAGCTAGCGGAGTATGTGCTCAAGGTATACCATATATACATACGCTTGTGTGTACAGTCTTCACATGTACTCACATGCTATTATGACCAGTGTCCTATGTGTGTGCTTGTGTGCTTATGTGTGCTTGTATGTGTATGCTTATGTGTGCTTATGTGTGTGTGCTTATGTATGCAGGTGTTTGACACGGATGATGACACAGTGAGACAGCAATGGAGGAAGGCATCCACACAAGAAGTGAGCTAACAATGGTGTATGTGCATCTCTTTACCACTTTTTTCCCCGTAGAAACCAGAATTGAAGCTTGTGTGTACTGGTAAGCTCACTGTTAGTGTACTGTATATACTAGTGACCCTCCCTCCTATGCAGTGAGGAGTGGCTCTGGACTAGTGGCCAAGGATGCCAATGGTAAGAGCACATTCCAACTATTGCTTGCTGTAGAGAAATGCCGCCCATAGGTCAATGTAAATAGCTAATTATACCAGCTCCCTTGATCGAGGGTACCTAATGTGTGCCTACATGTGTGTGGAGTGGTCCATATATTGCCCCTCAGGCAAGAGTGACCCTTATGCACACTTATTGCCCCCCCCCCTCAGGCAAGAGTGACCCTTATGCACACTTATTGCCCCCCCCCCCTCAGGCAAGAGTGACCCTTATGCACACTTATTGCCCCCCCCCCCTCAGGCAAGAGTGACCCTTATGCACACTTCTTGCCCCCCCCCTCAGGCAAGAGTGACCCTTATGCACACTTCTTGCCCCCCCCCCCTCAGGCAAGAGTGACCCTTATGCACACTTATTGCCCCCCCCTCAGGCAAGAGTGACCCTTATGCACACTTATTGCCCCCCCCCCCCTCAGGCAAGAGTGACCCTTATGCACACTTATTGCCCCCCCCCCCTCAGGCAAGAGTGACCCTTATGCACACTTATTGCCCCCACCCTCAGGCAAGAGTGACCCTTATGCACACTTCTTGCCCCCCCCCCCCCCCTCAGGCAAGAGTGACCCTTATGCACACTTCTTTCCCCCCCCCCCTCAGGCAAGAGTGACCCTTATGCACACTTCTTGCCCCCCCCCCCTCAGGCAAGAGTGACCCTTATGCACACTTATTGCCCCCCCCTCAGGCAAGAGTGACCCTTATGCACACTTCTTGCCCCCCCCCCCCTCAGGCAAGAGTGACCCTTATGCACACTTCTTGCCCCCCCCCCTCAGGCAAGAGTGACCCTTATGCACACTTATTGCCCCCCCCCCCCTCAGGCAAGAGTGACCCTTATGCACACTTCTTGCCCCCCCCCCCCCTCAGGCAAGAGTGACCCTTATGCACACTTCTTGCCCCCCCCCCCCTCAGGCAAGAGTGACCCTTATGCACACTTCTTGCCCCCCCCCCCCCTCAGGCAAGAGTGACCCTTATGCACACTTATTGCCCCCCCCTCAGGCAAGAGTGACCCTTATGCACACTTCTTGCCCCCCCCTCAGGCAAGAGTGACCCTTATGCACACTTCTTGCCCCCCCCCTCAGGCAAGAGTGACCCTTATGTTCGCATTGGAATCATTGATGCCACGCGTCAGGGAGAGGATATTGTGAGGAGGGAGAATCTCCTTGACTGGAAGAGAGAGGGTGGAGTCATGCCCACTGGAGAGGTACGGGTGACAAGTGTACAGAAGGCCACCCTCAACCCTCGCTGGAATGAGACTCTCGAACTGTGAGTGTGTGTGAGGAGTGTGGGTGTGTGAGGTGTGTGGGTGTGTGAGGTGTGTGCATGGGTGTGTGTAGCTAGCAATATTAGCCTCGTCGTCTGGCCAAGGGAAATCTAATGATGTGGAAGTGTGTGGGCGTGTCAGCTTGTGCGCTATTATCCCGTGCTAACATGTGCAGGAGATGTAAATGACTTGTATAGTGTTATAGACTGATGTGTGTTCCTCAGGAGGATGGGTCGTGCTGATCGTGAGATGCTGGTGGCTGAGGTGTGGGACAGTGACAAGGATATGGCCCCACCCACCAAGGTCAAGGGCATTCTACAGTGAGTGGGTGTACTGTGTGTGGGTGGAGTGGGTGGGTGTGTGTCTGTATGACCGTGTCCCTATAATAACATAATTGGTATGGACACCATTCCCTTCCCTCAGTTTTGTGCATGACCTCCGTAAGACTGATGACTACATGGGACGTGCCTTCCTCTCTCTGTGGAGTCTGGAGCAAGTGCAGAGTAAGGAGATGGAGCTCTTCTCTCACTCAGGGAAGAGTCCCTATGGCTCTATCATCGTGGACCTGTCAGTGGAGCAAGTCAAGAAGAACACTTCTCTAGAAGTAAGTATTGTAGTCGAGAGTTAGGGACCTGCACATTCAACCCACTAGGTTGGCATGTGGGAGCATATGCAGCTCACTCACGGGATAGTGAACTACGAGGGTCGTGTGGGGGGTCAGTATCGGAGGAAGTGGAGGGGAGAGTTGAGTGAGGAGGCAGAGAAGCTACTGGACAAGCACGCAGAGTTCAGTGGACTCGGTGAAGCACACAAGGCAGCTATGTAAGCACACACCCACACCCACACACACAAGGCACATTGTGAACACACACACACAGTCGTTTGTCTATCCTGATCAAGTACCATCGGATGTTTGCTGTCAAGATGTCAACCTTCTCCTCCCTCATTCAGAGGATATCAGCCTTGGCCCCGGAGATAGCAGCTCTAGAAGCACTGGGTTACACTGAGGGGGAGGTGTCACACTATGACTGGGTGGGTGTGGCTAAGTAACGTTAGTCAAGTGTGTAGTACTATACATATTCATCAGTTGTGAACCATTACAATCAGTAGTTACACTGTTGACCCTCCTCCAGATTGCTGTGTTGATCACAGACCTTGGTGAGCTGGCACTGGACATTGAGGAGGTCTTGAAGAACCATCTCACTGTGCTCAACATCAAGGACCCCAAGGACCTCCAGAGACTCAAGCATCGCGTGGAGTGAGTACACACACTCAACCAGTGGATGATTGTATTATCAGCAAAAACAGGCCCAAAAATATACTTTTGATTGCCATTCAAAGTTGTTGGGAGTGAATTTCCGTTTCAGAATCAATGACACCCCCCACACACACGCCTACACACACACACGCACACGCCTACACACGCCACCCCACACACGCCTACACACGCCCCCACACACACACACACTATAGCATTATGCTTCAGTTGTACGACTTTGCTCCATTCGTGGAACGGATCCCTGAAGAGAAGCGGAGTCTGTCACAACTACTGGAGAAGTGTGTTCAAGTTGCTGTGCCCGTCTGGTGCCTCGTGCTCTGTGCCAACCTCATGCCTGATCAGAATGTCAGTGCTACACTTCAATATTATTAAGCTATTTATAGAAGCATAGTCTTCCTATATGTGACTAGCCTAAATACATTCAGGGAAGAAAGAGTGATAACAACGTAACCCCCTCCATGTGCTGCAGACACCTGAGATGCAGCTGGTTGCCTTCAAGGGTCTCATTGAGCACATTCTCAACCACTGCAAGAGAGTTCTGCAACACATCAACCCCATCTTTCAGAGGTGTGTCAACCAACACAACCACTATACGCATACACAATGACCCCCCCCACACACACATTGACCCCCCCACACACACAATGACCCCCCACACACACACACTGTACCCCCCACAGAGCCGGTGTAGACTACTTCACTCACTTCTATCTCATTATGGACAAACTGGTGAGCTTCTTCAGCTTCCCACCAACTAGCTACTCCCCTCCCCTCCCTCCCTCCATGCATGCTTCAGCTTCCCACCAACTAGCTACTTCCCTCCCTCCCTCCATGCATGCATGCAGATTCTGTTGGAGGCCATGTCCAAGCTGGAGATCAGAGAGAGCCCCGATGCTGTCACCACGTATGAGGTGTACAGGGCAATCAAGGAGATCAAGAAACTCAAGAAAAGCATTCCAAAAGAGTCAGTCATTAATTACAAGTACTTATTATCAAGCCTTTGGTATTATTGACTGGCTCTTTCTCTCTGTGCAGACATCGTCAGCATTTGAAGATTGCCAACTTTCACACATGGTTTCAGAGTAAAGTCAACCAGTGGATAAACCTAGCCACAGAGAGATGCAGATCACTTATCAAGAAAGCCATTGAGCTGGACACAGTGGTCCAAGTGACGGATGATGTTCAGTACTCCTCCTCTGCTGTTGATGGACACAGCTTCTTGACCCTCCTCATGAAGCTCAGTGATGAGGTATGCACATTAATTTTGCTATAGAGTTCTGATGGTCCAAATTCAACGGTTTCTGATTTTCTGAAAGCTTAGAAGAAGCCTGTCAGATGATGGTATGATCAACCCAAACTTGGAACGGGATATAAACATGCCCAAATAGACTTTTGATTTTAACATAATTATCTGAAAGGCCTATAGAAATTGTAATGTTATTGGACGAACAGAACTAAAGTTACAGCTTTTCAAAAATGCTGTAATTACAATCATGTGTTGTACCGTGTGCAGTTGGAGTGGCCAGCTAAAGCAGAGGCATTTACCTTCAAGATCTCGGTGGTGAGAAGTGTATGTGAGTGTGCTCTATTCTACGTGTCTGAGGTGTACAATCGCCTGAGGCCAGAGGACATGTTCAACCAACAAGGACGCTTCAGGGCAACTGAGAAGGTATGATCAGAAACTAGCATCATCATCGATGGTTTGGGGATTCTTTCGGCTGCCATAAGAATTCTGTGGATCCAATGTCAAATTTTTTAAGATTTTCAGAAAGCTTAGAAAAAAATACTTCAAATGGTGTCATCAAAAATCATAATTATTTGAGATATAAAAGTATTTGCCAATTTGGCAATACCATGGATAGCCCATGGTCCGAGGCCGAAAAAATTTTGGATTGCAACACATCATTTGAAACGTCTCTTTCTAAGCTTTCAGAAATTTATATAATTTTTAACATTGGATCAACGATACTGAAGTTATGGCTGTTGAAAGATGTTCAACTACAACCCCCCCCCACACACACACACACACACACACACACACACACGCACAGCTGAGCATAGTGCTGAACAATATGCAACACATCAAGACAGTGATAGTCAAGCACTTGAAGGAGCACTCACTGGAACAGAGTGGCAAGAAACTAACAGAAGAGGAGCAAGGTATTCAGACTCACTCCAAGGAGGTGATGGAGACACTCATTCAAAGTGCTGGGGAGGACATTGGCACCAAAATAGCCAGCATCATCTGTCAAATCATTTCCAAGGTATCTAACTAAGATATAACGAATTGTAAAAAATGTTCCCTCAGATGAGCCCTGATATAACAGCAGATATTGAGGCCATTGTTGAGAGGAAGACGCCCACTACCAGTCTAGAGGTGTGGAGTGTGTGGGTGGAGTGGGCGTGTGAGGGTACTGCATGGCGAGGGGAGAGTGCATGTCTGTGTGTATTGATTGTATCCATGACTACAGATGATAGACCCTCTCATGAGCTACTTGGCTAGTAACCTCCAGACATTGGGAAACCATCTCCTCACTCCAGTCTTCCAACTGTAAGTCACTTATACAGCAAATAATGATTACACATGCCCTCCTATACATACTCCAGCATATTGTCAGACATGTGGTGCATGTCCAGTGACTGTCTCCAGAGAGTCTCTGATTCAACCAAGAAGAGTAGCAATCGCAGTCAGTACTACTCCAAGCTCAGGTTCATCCTGCACAGTATTAGAGAGCTATTCTATTCTGATGGTAATGGTCTGGACCTAGAGTGTCTGGACACTGACAACTACAAGGCAGGCTACTTACTCATTATATGAATCACACGAGAATGGCATATTGAGTGCAGTAGTGACTGTGTCCCTTGTCTCTACAGGCACTTCAATATCAGCTTGATATTCTCAGCCTACCAACAGACAAACTGATCTTGAAATTTTTCTCTGATTTGGCTGATATTCAAACTGCTCTGATCAACTCAGGAGAGGACAAGTACGGCAAGGTGTTACTCAGTGTGGGTTACCATGGAGACACGGAGGTCATTGAGGTCAACCTATTCCAGGCCAACAAGCTGCCAGGACTGGACACATCAGGTGACAGGGCTAGCTTGTACAGTATATACAATGCCTGCGTGTTTCAGCCCGCCCACTGTATTAGCGCCTCTTCCTGTATACAGGACTCAGTGATCCATTTGTTGAGTTGACTCTCACGCCTCCATGGCACTTTGGACACACACACTCTAAGAAACACAAGACTCCCGTCAAAAAGAAGACACTAAATCCAATCTTCAATGAGGACATCATCATGTGAGTCAATTATTATGAAGTATACTGTGTATATTGATGCATTAGCTAGTGTTTCTAATTATGCCCACACACACACACACACACACATACACAGGCCTGCCAGTAGGGAGTTGCTTCAAACTCGAGGGGCTGTTATTTTACTGACTATCTTTGATCATGACATCATCAGCTCTAATGACTTGTGTGGAGTGTGTGTCGTGCCGTGTGAAGACATTCCCATCCTCTCCCCGGTGCGCTCAGCCTTTGACAACCCTAATGCAGTGGAGAGGAGGAACCTGACCCTGCCTCTATTCAAGATCCCAGAGAGTACAATTGCTCTGAATGAACTATCTACTCGAGCTAGTTCATCTGATCACAGAGCTACTGACTTCCTCAAGGAGAATAAACAGATTCTGGCAGATTTAGATATCGATAATCCTTTACTCCAACAGAAGCTCATGACCAAGCATCTGAGACGGATCAAATCCAGTGCAACTGAACTAGCTTCAAAACTTCGCAGAACAATGTCATAGCTAGTAGATCCATTTTGACTGACTCCCCTTAAATGTTTGTGTGTTTTATAATACAGTGCATGTGAACTATTGTTGCAACTTTGAATATCAAGTTTGGAATATAAACCTGCTAGCTATAAGAGTAGTGTATTCAATATGTGTATTGAGTGATTGCTGGGTTCTTGTGTTGTCTAGCTGACCCAATACAGTACATGTAGCGTGTGCTGTACAGTGGGTTAAGGTTAGGGTGGTGGTTGGTGAGTCTGGACCATTGCACACATCAACAGAGCAATCTGTACCACATTAGTGAGTCCTGTTGACCACAACACTCTAGCTATGAATGAGCTGTGGCCAAACAAAGGAATGCTATTACCAGAGCACAGTCCCACAGGTGCAGCAGATGTGAACACACACTCACTAACTAGCTATAGTGGGTAGTCATGATTATGTGTTTGGTACCATTATTGGATATAAGGGTATAAAAACAATGTTGAGCATAATTATTATAATTATTGTACATTGCATGTGTAATCTGATCATGAGCCTGCCACCACAGAACATGTTGAGGCTGTGTTTGGCTGCTCTGGCAATTAAGCTATAATAATGATATTATTGGAGTGGATGAATGCAACTTAGTTGCCAACGTACTAATGTATTGGCATCCATTACAACAGCTGATTGGGGCACTCACAGCTATAGACATGGCATCCGCCCGTGTAAGTGCAATCTCTGAATGGGTGTAATATACAGCCTCTAAATTCAATCAGCTGTTAGCTGTCAACAACACTGTAACAGTATCCCCACTTAAATGGGCATGCTAAAAGCAAGTATTGAAATTCAAATATCAACGCTATGTCTCCCACATGCAATGAATGACAAGAGCAATTGAACATAATTATTATTACAGCCAATATACGACTACTTGTGCAGATGAGAGGACATGGTGATGACTGAGATATGACAGATGAATACAAGGAATGGGGAACATAAAATAATACAAATTAAGCCAGTGTTTGGAGGGAGCAGAATTGAATACAAATGAACCTATCTGATAACTATAACACACACATACACATACAATGATCTCCTACTAGTGGTTGCCTGCAGTGTCCAGGGCTAGAGAGTTGCGTGATGATCCACTGCTCTGACTCAGAGTGTCCGTGTCCAACCAGCCACTCTCCTCACAAGGGAACAACTGCTCATCAAATAACGGGTTACGAGATACGTACAACTCGAGCAATCGTTTGGGCAAGGGCAATCGCTCCAACTTGTCTTTAGTGACTAACTTGTGGAGTGTATCTCTGCACAGGAATTGAAGGGAATGAAGTTGCTTGTGTCTAGAGACTGGCTTAGTGAGGTAGAGATGGACATTGTGTGTCTGTCCAGACTGACCGGTCAGTACACACACAGGGCGCTTCTGTACAGTGGAGAGGTGGTAACAGAATGACACCAAATCCATGAGAGTCTTGAAGAGTGGTAGTCCAGGGTCGGCAATACACAAACTGAAGTAGCCTTTAGCGTAGTCAACACGAACAGAGCCATAATGATTCGAAATTTTGAAGGTAATTGTAAAAAGTTCAGTAGTTGAATTGGTGTCTACAGAATCGTGTACTAGGAAAGCTCCGCTGGGTTCGTTGCTAAGCAACCTCTCGGCTTGCAGCTGTGATATGGACCCATAGTACCATCCTTGACTGGGCAGTCTAGTAATGGTCTCCAGTAGCCCACGTCGTCCATACTGACAGCATGACATCTCTAGCTCTGCAAGGGAGAGACAAATACACTTATAAATAATTACAAGCAATTGCAATACAGTCCAGGCTGCGCTTTGCAGCAACCAACCAACCATATTATACAACACGGCTAGTAGCTAGCTAGCTCAAGCTAGCAAAATGCACCACTGGACGTACGTACTGACATGCGGTACTTTTTTGCCGTGCAGTAGTAACTCACGTTGCTTTGTGTTGTGTCTGTCTCCAGGGCTAGGGAGAGGTCAGCTGGATAATGTTCAGCTGGAGGCTATCAGCTGCTAGCTTGCTTGAGGGAAGAAGCTGGCCGGCACCAGTTGCTGGGCAATCAACACCTTCTTATATGAGACACCCACACATTTGAGGGACTACCCCTGTTGACTCAGCACAATAATAAGGCAGGTTGTATCTTGAACAGCACAACAGGTGTTTAATACACAGGCTAATCTAATTAGAGAGTTAGTTGGTGCATTGCCAGTCCGGCAGTTATCCTAGCTCTAAGGTCAGCTTGGTCCACTCCATGCTGCCACTCCACCTCTCCCCACTGTCCAGTCTGTAGAGGGACACACACATGAGCAGATGTAGTGTGTGTGTGTGTGTGTGTGTGTGTGTGAGGCCATGCTGCCACTCCACCTCTCCCCACTGTCCAGTCTGTAGAGGGACACACACATGAGCAGATGTAGTGTGTGTGTGTGTGTGTGTGTGTGTGTGTGTGTGTGTGAGGCTTACCTGGTAGCGTACCTCCAGTCTAGCTAGCTCTGCTGCAGCCTCTGGTCCTAGTCTACCCTCAAACACAGCACATGAGAGAATGAGAGACTTGCAAGCTTCCACACACACTTCAAAACCTAACATTGGGATAATTCATTATTAACAGGTTGTTACTGGTTTGGATTGTCAACCAACAAATTACCATCAATACATACCATACTTGTTTAGTAAATTGGTGTTGAACAAATCGTTAACAGTGTTTTAACAGCTTTGCCAAGTCAGTAGGCAGTTGATTAATAACAGGCCAGGTAGTGAATGCAAGCTGTTACAATATCAACACCACACGCACACTCAGACACAATGCCATCAGCTGACACTACTGCTTATGAGTAAATAAGTAACCTGATATGGATGGTATTCACAGCTGATTTACCAGTAAAAGACCATCTGTTCATTTCTCTAATGAATGGCATTACAGTAGCGAGGCTGCTCGGTGGGACAGTGGGGGGCAGTAAGGATGTGTAGGCAGCCACTCTCACTCCAAACCTGTACACAGAGTGAACACACACACAGGACAATATACAGTGTTGTATATCTCACCTCTTATTAAACCAGTTAATGACAGGGTCCCACTCTTTCTCCTGCATGGCTACCAGAGTGTCAGGTTGACTGGACCTAGCCCTGCACACACACACACACAGGGTACACACAGCTAGAGCCTCACCGCGCGCGCGCGCACACACACACACACACACACACACACACACACACACACACACACACACACACACACACACACACACACACACACACACACACACACACACACACACACACACACACACACACACACACACACACACACACACACACACACACACACACACACACACACACACACACACACACACTCACACACACACACACAGCTAGAGCCTCACCGCAGTGTGTCAGACACACAGGGTACACACAGCTAGAGCCTCACCGCAGTGTGTCACACACAGGGTACACACAGCTAGAGTCTCACCGCAATGTGTCAGACACACAGGGTACACACAGCTAGAGCCTCACCGCAGTGTGTCAGACACAGGGTACACACAGCTAGAGCCTCACCGCAATGTGTCAGACACACAGGGTACACACAGCTAGAGCCTCACCGCAGTGTGTCACACACAGGGTACACACAGCTAGAGCCTCACCGCAGTGTGTCACACACAGGGTACACACAGCTAGAGCCTCACCGCAATGTGTCAGACACACAGGGTACACACAGCTAGAGCCTCACCGCAGTGTGTCAGACACACAGGGTACACACAGCTAGAGCCTCACCGCAATGTGTCACACACAGGGTACACACAGCTAGAGCCTCACCGCAATGTGTCAGACTCCAGGAAAGCTCCAAGCTCTTCTGTTAGTGTGTCCCTAGTCTCTAATCGAGGATTGTCTAGTAGAGTGTTGCACATGGACGTTACATGCATGAGGGATGGGTTGACCACACCCACTTGCCCATCCCACTCCTGTGCTGCTAACAGAGCCAAGGGTTCAAAGGGCACCAGGAACAGTTGTTGTAATGGAGTACGAAGGTTGCGATGATCTAACTTGATCCCATACCGCCCACTCTCCTCACACCGGTACACACTCACGTGACGGTAGAACCTCTTACGCTCTGTAAACACACACTGATGAATGTTATTATATGATAGTACCTACCCCAGCTCCCAGTCACCATGCCCATCCATCTCCTCCTGCCTCCTTGCAGTCTCCACACTAGCCTCCTCAATGGTAGATAGCCATGTGGGTTCATTTTACTAGTCAGTGCGCATGTGTGGAATTATGCCTGGTCGCGGCTATAATTAGAGGGCACCGTTTGCTTGCTTGCAGCCGCAGCTCTAATTCGAGGGCAAAAAAGACACAGACAGTTGTTTGATACAAAAAGAAGGGTCCTCACTAAATTATCGAATACATTACAAAACAAGCTAAAAACTAGTTTATAAGTTTAGTTGCGATCTTGTGGCCAGCAACTGTCCTTTGCTTTGACAGGGTCAATTTGGAATGCCTGGAAGTGGGAGTCATCAACTGATCACACCTAATATAGTAGCACTCACTCCTTCCTCTTCCTTGAGGGTCTGGTTGAGTGGCAGACAGTCCCCCTCGTGCCACACTTGTTTGCATCCAATGCAATAGCCCAGTCCACACTGCCTGCATGAGGTCCTCTTACGCACTCGAGGAGGCGGTGCTGATGGCTTTATACCCAGCAGCTTCTGGTACCACCTGTAGCAATGCATGTAAGGTCACAGCTAGGTTAGGGAGAGAGAGAGGGTCTCACTTGAGTCCAGTGGAGCTAGGCACAGCACCGGCAGGCTCAGTCACAGTCTGCTCTTTACTCTCTGACACATCTATCTCTATCATGCAACGTGTGCACAGCAGGTTGTAGCCAGACGCTTTAATGACTTCGGGAGATTTGTTGATGAACTTCTTGTACTGCAAAGAGAGAGTAGTTATATATATATACTGTGGTGGTTTAGGTTGGAGGGGGTCAACGTACGAAACCAACTTCATCCTCATCCACTAGTTTGAAGTGGTGTGGGTCTGGCACTGGAGTGTACTGGCAGTCTGCACCTGATTGAGGGGGCGGGAGGGGTATAGTGAGGGGGCGTGTGTGTGTCGTGTGTGCGTGGTGAGGGGTTACCTGGACCAGGACAGGAGATGGAGTAGCCCATGTTGTCAAAGAATTGGAACTTGTCAGCACTGAACTTCAACTGACAATAGCCACTGAAGCAGTCAGTACAAAAGGTATGACGTGAGGAACAAGCCATCCTGAATACCATCTCCCTGGGGGGGATAATCGAGGGGCTAGTAACAGATACACAGTACACTGGTGACTACTAACAATATAACAATGCTGATCTTGTGGTGTCCCCTACCTCTTGAGTCCACACTTCATGCAGGGCAGTTGGAAGACATTGTCTCTGATTTGTCTCAATGGACCCACTTTGTCTGGGGTTGCTCCCACACATGAGGCACACTCAAACTCCACCGATGCCTGCACGAAATAAGAGGTAAACCCAACATTGTGTGTGTGTGTGTGTGGGTGTCACCTGCACATCTTCCTCTCCACACTCGGTACAGTGTCCCATGAGAAGGGCCGGTGACAACTCGTGTGCAAAGTGGTCCAATGGTTGGGCCGATGTTCGCTGGAACTTGGTCTGTAGCAGTACAAACAGTAATCAGCTGATAAATGGAGTAAAGGAACAAACCTTTTTACACTTGGGGCATGTCAGGACCTCTCTGGCTTGAACGAGACCCATGCAGCTCTTGCAGTGAGCGTACACATTCTCTGTGTATATAATGTACACTGTTATTAAGCACAGTACGGTATACTGTTGTGAATGAGTCTAACCTAGTGATGTCATACCAAGTACTGGTATAGATATTTATTTGCGATTATATTTTTGCGAAGCACTCAAAATACAGGGTCTTAACTAGTACAGTACGGTAACTAGTACAGGGTCTTAACTAGTACAGGGTCTTACGTCTTGGTTGATCATCGGCTGCTGCCTGGAAACGTGCTGTGGTGGATTTCTTGTCCTTGACAAAGATGAGGTGAATGACTGTCACATTGCCAGCCTTGCAGAGAGCATCCTACAGAGGAGAGTGTGACAGCGAGACTAGTGCAGTCCAGCCACTCACCCCGACTAACATGTCATCAGTGATCTCATTTCCATGATAGAGAAATGTCAGACCTCCGGGCTCTATCTTGAAGGCTTCAGCAGCTTTCTCAATGGCATGACCCACCTTAATGTTCTTGGCAAGATGGAGCACGGTGCGATTGCCTTGGTAGTTGATGCTAACGTCCACTAAACCAACTCCTCCACCACTAGCCATCTTGCCCAGCCGGCCTGCTACATGTAGCTACAGTAGACTAGTTTCTGCTGCGCTGGCAGTGCAGTGAGGTACGTCATGTCAGTTACGAGCCCCGCCCCCTAGCTCACCTTGTCATGTGAATGTGAGACTAGACTGCATACAGTACAGATCTCCTTGACTCGATGTGTACCTTTGCTGTGTTGTTGCTTGTGTGTGCCAGTGCGGCTGGTGTGTACGGGCTGGACAATGGCCTGGGCCGCACTCCTCAGATGGGCTGGAACTCTTGGAACCACTTCCACTGCAACATCAACCAAGCGGTTATCGAGGGAACAGCTGATGCTCTCATTGCAACCAAGTTAGCTAGGTCAGTGCAAATGACTGTTAATTGTTGAAAGTTAAGTTACATTATATCTTCTCTGCAGTTTTGGCTACAAGTACGTCAACATTGATGATTGCTGGGCTGCCAGTAGAGACAGCAACAATATTGTCCAACCCGACACTAAAGCCTTTCCTGACTTCCAAGGAATGGTAGACTATGTCCATGGCAAAGGTCTCTTGTTTGGCCTGTACAGTGATGCAGGGGATAAGACCTGTGCTGGTAGACCTGGGTCCCTGGGTTATGAGAAGGAAGATGCAAATCGTTATGCTGAATGGAAAGTTGATTATCTCAAGTATGATAACTGTCACAGTGCTGGGAGTAAACCTGAGACTAGATATCCAATCATGAGGGATTCTCTGAACGCTACAGGCCGGCCCATATTCTACTCAATGTGTGAGTGGGGAGTTGACAACCCTGCAACCTGGGCAGGAGACGTTGGGAACAGTTGGAGGACCACTCCAGACATTAAAGACAACTGGGCCAGCATGATCAGCCGTGCAGACCTCAACAATGAATGGGCTACCTATGCTGGGCCTGGTGGATGGAATGACCCAGACATGCTCGAGGTGGGCAATGGTGGAATGACTGGGCCCGAGTATCAATCCCACTTCAGTCTCTGGTGTCTCATGAAAAGCCCTCTTCTGATTGGCTGTGATATTCGAAATATGTCGAAAGATACTCTCGATATTCTTACCAACAGTGAAGTGATTGCAGTGAACCAAGACCCTCTTGGTATTCAAGGCAAGAAGGTGATGGTCAATGGAACCTCTGAAGTGTGGGCTGGAAAGTTACAGCCTATAGCTCCAAGCAAGTCATCATTTGCTGTTATATTGTTCAATCGTGGCCTGTCCTCTGTGACCATTACTGGGGAGTGGAGTGCTATTGGACTAGACGCCAGCCTCTCCTGTGATGTCAAGGATCTCTGGACACACAAAGATATGGGGAAAATGAGTGGATCTGTTTCAGCGATTGTACCAAGTCATGGCGTTGTCATGTACAGGCTCAACTGTTAGAAAACAACTGCCCAAACTATACATGTCTAGATAGAAAGTTTAGAAAGTTTTTTTGCTGCAAACAGCAACGTTGTTTTTATAGTCATGTATGGAAGGGGGCGGGGCTGACCTGGCCCTCTACTGCACACACTGAGAGCTAGCTAGCTGTGATACCTGTATATACTAGCTAGCTAGCTATTTAAGCTACATCTACAGCTAGCTAGCTAGCTGCAGTGATGGAGCGCTCCCTCCCGTCCCTAGCCACCGAAGAGAGCAGTGTGAAGACTCACACACTAGTGGAGGAGCTCAGAGGTCTAGCTCTATATAGCTCTGATCATTAACAATGTCTTATCCTCCCCGGTAGGTATTGTACTGAGGTTGAGGGGGTCTGACTGCCCAGTGGTGGACAATAGTGACCACCTCACTCCACTCTGTGAAACACTTGAGGCTATTCTCAGACACGGACTAAAGAGTGAGCGCTCTTTTAATATAGTGGTCTCATGCACGTATATACACAGAACCCAACACTTGGTTTGGATTCAACAAACAAGACTACTGGTCCTGGATTGAGCCACTTCAGGACTACTACTTTAATCAGAAGTAGGTCCACCCACACCACCACACACCACCCTCACACACGCCCCCGCACACACTGCAGGGAGAACCCACTACTACGAGAGGTTGTACTAACAGTGGCCAAGTCCAGAAAGGTACCTGCCTGCCCTAACTACCTCCCTCCTCACACCTCTCTCTCTGCCCTAACTATCTCCCCCCTCACACCACTCTCTCTCTGCCCTAACTACCTCCCCCCTCACACCACTCTCTCTCTGCCCTAACTACCTTCCCCCTCACACCACTCTCTCTCTGCCCTAACTACCTCCCTCCTCACACCACTCTCTCTCTGCCCTAACTACCTCCCTCCTCACACCACTCCCTCCTCACACCACTCTCTCTCTGCCCTAACTACCTCCCCCCTCACACCACTCTCTCTCTGCCCTAACTACCTCCCTCCTCACACCACTCTCTCTCTGCCCTAACTACCTCCCTCCTCACACCACTCTCTCTCTGCCCTAACTACCTCCCTCCTCACACCACTCTCTCTCTGCCCTAACTACCTCCCTCCTCACACCACTCTCTCTCTGCCCTAACTACCTCCCTCCTCACACCACTCTCTCTCTGCCCTAACTACCTCCCTCCTCACACCACTCTCTCTCTCTCTGCCCTAACTCCCTTCTTTGTAGTGTCGCTCTGTTGTTGGCTCTGGACGTTGCTTCATTCGAGTTGCTCTCAACCAGAAGCTCATCTCTGTTCCTATAGAACACCTTGCCGCTAATAAAAGGCTCACACAGGTGGGTGTGTACACATATAATGACCTCTGACCTCTAGCCCACCCCCCTCCACAGTACTGGTATTCTAATGACAGCATTATCGGTGATCCAGCGCTGAGAGGTGTGTGTGTGTGTGTGTGTGTGTGTGGGTGGGTGTGGGTGTATATTGACCAGCTACTCACACACAGACAGACTGATGGCTGTACTGTTTGAAGTGACCAATGTTGACTTCCAACTCACTCTCTCCAACTCAAGCTTCCTAGATGAGACCTGGGTACTGCCAGTCGTGCAGTCCATCTCCATAGCACCCGTCAAAACACTCAACACTTTATTAAGGTAGTAGCGATGTTTTCATTTTGGCATTTCCTTGAATCCATGTAATAACTCTCACTAGTTATGTGGACAATAGGGCGCTAGTTGTTGAGCTGGAGAAGGACTGTCTAGCGGAGCAAGTAAGTGTGTGTGTGTGTGTGTGTGTGTGTGTGTGTGTGTGTGTGTGTGTGTGTGTGTGTGTGTGTGAGGGACCCCCTGCAGGCTGGTGTGGAGGTGGGGGATGTATTGGATGAGGTGTGTGGTACACCAGTTCATGGAAATAGTCGTGGGAAGTTGAAGCCACTCCTCGCTGCTCATTCCATAGACAGCACTGACTTTGTTATAGTCAAGGTACTGCCATCACCTCCACTGTGTGTATATATAGCTACCTACAGAAACACTTGCCTGATGGTTGCTTGTTCCTGCCTATTCTGCAAAGACAACTGGAGAATGATGAATTAGCTGGAGTGAGTGGGCGTAAGCACAAGAGGAGACCATCAGATAAAATACAAACTGTTGGAACTAGGTACGTTAACACTAGGGATCCGTTAGTGGACCAATGGAGCTGAAGTTACTATAATTATATTGCTGCAGCACTGAGTACTGTGTTGCGTATCTGGGTAAGGAGGATGTGTGTGAGGTAGGCTGTTGTGTGTGTGAGGTAGGCTGTGTGTGAGGTAGGCTGTGTGTGAGGTAGGCTGTTGTGTGTGTGAGGTAGGCTGTTGTGTGTGTGAGGTAGGCTGTTGTGTGAGGTAGGCTGTTGTGTGTGTGAGGTAGGCTGTGTGTGAGGTAGGCTGTTGTGTGTGTGAGGTAGGCTGTGTGTGAGGTAGGCTGTTGTGTGAGGTAGGCTGTGTGTGAGGTAGGCTGTGTGTGAGGTAGGCTGTTGTGTGTGTGAGGTAGGCTGTTGTGTGTGTGAGGTAGGCTGTTGTGTGTGTGAGGTTAGCCTCCTTCACCGGCCTTTGAAAGAAGGCCTGCTATCGACTGCTTGCGCATGCGCCAAATTATTGGATTTTTTCCCGTAAATATTTCTATAATACTGGATACATCAGAGAAAATATTCTAAAAGTCATACACAGAGCTATATAGCTAGCTAGCTAGAAACAGAGCTGTGTAGGTTTGTTGTACTGCTATTTTCTTCTGATAGAATCAGTAGCAGTAGTATAGTAGACTTTCACCAAAGTTAGTGTTAAATGGGCGTGGCCTGTCCATATAGGCTCTTATCAGCCGTCACTCCTTTCAGACGATCGTCATCCACACTGTTGCAGGCTGTGAGTCTTTTGTTAACATAGCAGGCTAAGGGTAGCTATCAGAGAATGCTATCCGATGGGCTAGAAACCTTCAATCGAACTTTCTATCTACTTCCTTCAATCCACTTCCTTTCGTTGTGATGTCATAGTTTTACTGAGCATAAACGATGTTATCCAAAGCCCCCAGATACCGGGGGGGATATTAGCGCATGCGCAAGCAGTCGATACCAGGCCCACTTCCCTAGCGGGAAGTGCGGCCTGGGATCGAGGCTAGTGTGAGGTAGGCTGTGTGTGAGGTAGGCTGTTGTGTGTGTGAGGTAGGCTGTTGTGTGAGGTAGGCTGTGTGTGAGGTAGGCTGTGTGTGAGGTAGGCTGTGTGTGAGGTAAGCTGTTGTGTGTGTGAGGTAGGCTGTTGTGTGAGGTAGGCTGTTGTGTGTGTGAGGTAGGCTGTGTGTGAGGTAGGCTGTTGTGTGTGTGAGGTAGGCTGTGTGTGAGGTAGGCTGTGTGTGAGGTAGGCTGTTGTGTGTGTGAGGTAGGCTGTGTGTGAGGTAGGCTGTGTGTGTGTGAGGTAGGCTGTTGTGTGAGGTAGGATGTTGTGTGTGTGAGGTAGGCTGTGTGTGTGTGAGGTAGGCTGTTGTGTGTGTGAGGTAGGCTGTGTGTGAGGTAGGCTGTTGTGTGTGTGAGGTAGGCTGTGTGTGAGGTAGGCTGTGTGTGAGGTAGGCTGTGTGTGAGGTAGGCTGTTGTGTGTGTGAGGTAGGCTGTGTGTGAGGTAGGCTGTGTGTGAGGTAAGCTGTTGTGTGTGTGAGGTAGGCTGTTGTGTGAGGTAGGCTGTTGTGTGTGTGAGGTAGGCTGTGTGTGAGGTAGGCTGTTGTGTGTGTGAGGTAGGCTGTTGTGTGTGTGAGGTAGGCTGTGTGTGAGGTAGGCTGTTGTGTCTCATTACCCACTACTACAGTTGTTATTGTAGACATCTCAAGAGGTCATTGACAGGTCCATCTCTCGTGTGCTCACATCAGATACACCAACACAAGTGAGGGACTGAGTATAGAGTGCTATTATATCAGTGGCCTCACCTTCCTTACCACCATGTCCCTATAGAGTGCTAATATCAGTGGCCTCACCTTCCTTACCACCATGTCCCTATAGAGTGCTATTGTATCAGTGGCCTCACCTTCCTATTATATCAGTGGCCTCACCTTCCTTACCACCATGTCTCCCTATAGAGTGCTATTGTATCAGTGGCTGCTTCTGAGCTATTGTTACTAGCTGCTGGATCACGGGAGGTTAGTACACTAGCTATTATTGTGCATATAATTAATTGACACTCTTATCTCTCTATAGGAGTTGGGCCGCTGGGGACTGTCGGCTGTGGCTAGTTGTGGTAGAGGGGAGGTACATGGATCATGCATTGCTCTGTTAGTCACCGCACACACACACTCTCTCTGTGCACATGTTCTCGAGACTCCATCAATTGAACTAGCACAAGCTGTTAGCGCTCAAATAGGTAAGCTATATATAAGTATGTTTCTGCATAAAAATTTATTCTTTTAACACAGGAAAATTTTTCACTGGACCCAATGATTAAAAAAATTATTGTGTGTGAATGTTAAATTTTGTGTTTTATCTAAAAACATTATGTACATGATTATGACTATTTTGAATACACATGTAAGTTTTTACATTTTGATGTTCTGCAAAAAAAGTGGCAGCGGTGGGATTCGAACCCACGCCATCGAAATGACTGGTGCCTTAAACCAGCGCCTTAGACCGCTCGGCCACGCTACCAACTTGTACAGCTCCGGTATTGTTGGAATATTTCAACTGTACTACAGCTACCGTATATGCTTGATCAGGAGCCGCGGCTACTAAATGTTTCATTTTGCTGGAAGAGGAGGCTACAATTCAAGAGGGGCCACTGTTCAAGAGCGGCGTTTATTAGCTCCAGATAATTTAGTTTGTCATCAAAAGTTGTTTTCACCTGCATAAACTTGAACTCTGCCATGAGAAAGTCTTTGTGAAGCACTAACAAGCTGCTACTCATAGCTACGTACATGTAGCTAGCTGCTAGTAATAATTTTTTTGGCTGCCACGTGTAGAAATGCTAGAGTCAAAGTTCACTGAGGCTACTATTTGAGAGCGGCTACTAAATGTTTCATTTTGCTAGCAAGGGAGGCTACTATTTGAGTGCGGCCTTTATACAAGAGCGGCCTCTGATCGAGCATATACGGTATATATACGGTCATCACACAAAGATGAGCTCTAGAGTTCTCCTCCATCAGTATACAAAACTTCAGCCTGTATCATTCAGAGTCACTTTATTGAGGGTGAGATAATTTATAACCATTGCCCAACATGTACTCCTAATTGTTAGTGTGTGTGCAGTGAATCAGACCCTCCTCTTGAAGTGTTTACAGGCCCTGTCCCACGAGGTGAGTGACACACGCTATATCTAATAGAAGCAT